>NW_022987766.1:0-74481 GCF_902827165.1 Trematomus bernacchii
CAGTGCTTGCCTCGACGGGGATTACTCAGCTGACCAGTACATTTATCAAACATTATTTAGAAAAATGTATCAAAAGTTGATTATCAATCAAAATGTTAAATATTTGCTTTAGGGACAAAATGCATTAACGTTAACCGATTTGTTTATTGACAGAAAATGAATCACCAAAAATCCTGACGATGGATTAAGTATTAATCTCAATGAGTTAATAAAATAATGTGACCACTTATTTGCTGGCTATAGCTTTGACAAAGTAAAGATTGGCTGCTTGTCATGTTTTTGTTTTTTTTCTTTAAATTACTGTATATCTAACATCTCTGGATGGACAAAACAAGGAATCTAAAGATAATGTGCTGAGCTCTTGGAAACTGTTGTTAAAAAAATAAACACCAAACAGTTAATCCAAGAGGAATACAGATAAATCAGCACTGAAATTACAGCCATAGGATTTGGTGATGGGGACTCGTTGCTAACGCTGATGAGAAGTACATGCAGACAGAGTCGTACAATTGGTCTTTTCCCTACAATACAACAGACAAATATAGCCTCTGGCATTTGAATCTGTTGACATTTTTAAGATTATATCACAACACCTCCTCGCTCTCACACATTTTAATATTTCCATGTTTCAATGGTGAATCCTCCTACATGTGAGAAACCCTCCTACGTTCACTGTGTGTGTGGGCATCCGTCCTGCTCTGCTTGACCAAGAGTGGAGTGGAGACATGTATTTATGCTTTCACTTCTTTGCATGATGTCCATGCCTGACATCCATACAACAAAATCATGACATCAAGAGAAGTTGTTACAGTAAACTGCATTGAAGGAACAAAGCAGGTCAGTCATTTTTGTTTTTTCCTCACCTCGAGCTGCCCATCCGTGTCCAGGGACTGGAAGCTGGTGAGCCACACGCCGGGCTCCGTGTCCGTGTGGATGTGTCCACTGGGCCTGGTCCACAGCAGCTTCTTCATCCTGCCCACCCTGCTGCGGAGGCCGCGGGAGTCCCCTCCATCAGCGCCTCCACCCACAGAGATAAAAGTCCTCATCTCCAGCTCTGTGTCACGCTCACGGGCCCACACACCGAGTCAGATCTCCCCCACACCTGCTGCCTCATCTGCGCCAGGGAGGAGGGCAAGAAAACATTAGTCCCTGGCTGTATCAATTTCATTTTGTTTTTATTACAACCGTTAATGCAATCGCAGCTTAACATTTGAAACGCAGTGTTCCTAAATGTAAAATGCCAATGAAGAAAACATATGATATCTAGACTGAGCTGAGGGGGAACCCTCTTTACAATTGAATAGCAGGAAACAATCTGTGTTGCAAAAGACATGCAAAACAGATTGCGATCACTACTCTGTATTGTTTTTACTGAGATGGCCTTACTGGCAGATGCTCTACAAGTATATTTACTTTATTTGAATTGTATAATCGTCATAACAAATGGTTTAAAAATGGCCACACAGAATAATTTATAAAAATATTAAGACTGTAATTATGTACAGAATATAACTTTTAATCAATGCTCAAAATTACATAAAAATATGTCTTTAAAAGAAAGTAAAAAAATCTACAAATTCCCTTGCAACCATCGCTCTAGAAATCCATGCATCTTCTATAGCAGCCTCAATAAACAAATCTGGCATTCAAAAAGGTACTTTGAATACAAATAAAAACATATTATCCCCAAAACAAATGTACCGTAATCTTTCTCCTCATGAATCTGCATCTCTTGAGTGTCGATGAAGTCCATGTTCAGAGCCCTGTTGGTTCAGGCAGAGACAGTGTGAAACTTAGAAGGAAGAGACTGTGGCATATATCAGAGGACTGATTGTTCTCTGTGATTGTGGGCGGATGATGCTCCGCGCGCATGTCTAACCGTGCGCGAGTGTGCGTGAGTGTGTGTCAGCTTGGCCTCCTTCCCTGGTTGGATCTGCACTGTGATATATAATTATATTCCATTTTGATTTCATTTCACTTCATTCCAGTTCACTACAGTGTGAGAAAAAGTTTTTAGAGAGTACTTGTCCATGGACAAGTGAGTTTGGCAATTTACTTGTCCGAATACATTTTTCACTTGTCCAGAATGGACAAAAGTTGGGGCCACTGGAATCTTCTTCTTCGCCAACGTATTTTACATTTTCCCACGTTTTTTACGACACCGCTAACGTAAGTGAGCGGTAAGATTTTACTGTATCACACATAGGGTTGGGTATCGTTTGAGAAGGGTCTAGCTGCGGCCGCGGCCAGTACACGACACTACACGACACGCCCACTACACGACACGCCCACCTGACACGACACTACGGTGGCTGAGAGACATTACCATACATGGCAGATTAAAAGCGAATTGACGACACTGACGCTGATGCAAGGATATTTAAAGAGACATGAGGTTCAGAGAACAGACAAACAATATGGCGCACCGAGTACAGGTAATTAACGTATTGTGGTTTTAGATATAATTACATACTATTTAGGTTCTCGTTTGTTTGTCGATGTGGCTGTTTAGCGCAGTGTAATTGTGTTTATTTAGCTAATTTGTATTTTAAATATTAAATGTAAAGGAATGGAATACATATAAATATATATATATCTTAGCTCTTAGCTTGACATGCTCGACGTTCAGTTAGCATATATGCTAACTGAACATGCTCGTTCAGTTAGCATGTCAAGCTAAGAGCTAAGATATATGTATATATTTTAGCTTGACAGATGGAACAATGCATGTACTCGCATTTTTACAAGAATCTGATTTTAAATATTCATTGAAGGTGTCTTTCACATTTGAATGTTTTAAAAAAAAAACATGTATTAGCTGCTATACTGACATGCACATATGTATAATTATATTATTATTTTAAGTGTGGTTTAAAGTTAAATGATATATAGTTATTGGGTAGAGCCAAGTAACCCAGGTGGATGCAATCAGGCCTCTGTTTTTAGATGGGGTTTGTGGCCATGCTGTAGGCCTGACATTTAAACCATAGACCGTATATATAAAGATTTAAACTAGCTGAAGGGCTTTCTGTTCGAACCACAGTGACATCTAGAGGTTGTTTTGTGCATAACATGTCAACCAAAAGGGTAGAGCTGGCTGAATCAGATGGAGTTAAACTTTTTTTTTTTTCAACAAGATATCAAGACACAAAATGTGCTCTACCAAATGGTGGCGCTGGCAGTTAAAGGGTTACCTTCTGAAAGTGAGGAAGTATGACCAGCTTTGTCCCATAGGATTATACAGGCCAGTCCATTGCTGCTTGTTTAAGGAGTTAACTATTTCCAATATTAAAGTCACTGAAATTGTATTCTATTTTATTCACCTATAGACAAACAACACAACACTCCGTGATGGAGCACGCCCAGAGCTCAACAAATTGGACTCGGACACCTTCCAGTGTCCATTTTGTGAAAGGACCGGGTCATACCCTGGTCTGATGGCTCATTTGCAGAGCCACCAGAGGGCACTTGTGAAATATGGAGGTAAGTACACCTATAATTCTATATGATCATTGTATACTTCATCACATTACATTACATGTTACTTGTTAGATGTGTTTAATGCCTCACACATTATGGATACATGTGTTATTTCTGTGCCCCAGGACATCCTTGGTGTAAATTAATTTTGAATTATAAATTGAACATTAAAAATTAGATTTATATTCAGGTTATGAAGTGTTAATAATGCTGGAAAAATATCCTTATTTGGGGTAGGCACAATATGAGCATAATCACACATTCAATCTGCAAAAAATCAGTTTATAGGCAAAAATATTATTGTTGGTGACATGATTATTTATTGCTCTCGCACAAACACCTTGTTTCAAATTGCATATTTACAAGAAATTCATGTTGGTTTGTTTCTAGAATCCTCTAAACCACTTTCTGTCTCTTTTTTTTAGGTTATAATGTTTATAAATGCCATCTCAAATGTGTGGCCAGCAGCCATTATCACTGTGGCCCAAGAATCATTGGGAGAAAGGAGATGTTTATTAGTCACTTTAAAAACTGCTGCACTGAACATCCAACTACGTTGGCGGCGGCCCCAGCAACCACAACGACTCCTCCAGTGATGGCCCCGACGGCCGCTCCAGTGATGGCCCCGACGGCCGCTCCAGTGATGGCCCCGACGGCCGCTCCAGTGATGGCCCCGACGGCCGCTCCAGTGATGGCCCAGACGGCCGCTCCAGTGATGGCTCCGACGGCCGCTCCAGTGATGGCTCCGGCTGCTGCAGCAACATGGCACAATATTTCCACAGCCCCCAACATTTTGATGTCAAAGCGCAAAACCACAACATGTTGTTTTTGTAGCCTACAACTAAAAAGGAACATTTTTCACATGATGTTCTGTTCAATAAATGTTCATTGAGGAAAACGGTATCAGTGTCTTATTGTATATTCATCACAGTGAATGCAGTGCATGCTGAACTTGCCGGACCATATACTGTAGTTGAAAGTACACAATGAAACACTGGCTTGCTTGTATCAAATCAATACAATTCCCACATGCCCTACCCCGGAACCTGCGGTCTTCAGACTCTGGCCCCCCGCACCAACCTGCGATCCTTCGGGGACAGAGCCTTCAGTATGGCAGCCCCCACTCTCTGGAACGCTCTCCCTGCGGAGATCTGCAACATCCCCACGCTTGACGCCTTCAAAAGGGCCCTCAAGTCTGCCAAGGTCTTTGGCCCCAAATCTATTTGTGTTGTCTGTCTAACTGTTCGTCTAACTGCCTTTTGTTATGTTTGTTTCTACTCCTGTTCTTTTTAAAGCGACCTTGGGTCTCATGAAAGGCGCTATATAAATCCAAGTTATTATTAATACATCATTGGAACGGTAAGAATCTCAGCTACAACACTGACTAAAGCCTTCCCATCTCCAGTATGCCTACATGACAAGCATTTTTATAATATACAGTAAACATATCTTTGACTTATTAGAGAAGAGACAATCATCAAGCCAGATACCAAGGTATTTACAACAGGCAACCACTTCAATTACTTTCCTTTATGTTATTGTTATTTGGTTTTTATTAGTGCTTTTGTCGTTTTGAAGGAAATTAAAATACTGTATTGAGTTGGTTTCTTCTGTTTTGGAAGCCTTGTATATCTTTTTGGTCTTGTTAGAAATACCCCATGGTAAAACAGTGTTCTAGCAGCAGTTAAAGAAGCTTAGTTTGCTGTCTTAGACTGCCAGTTGTATTAAGATGGTTTGTTCACAATTTACACATAAAACCTAAATGTTCATCTGTTTATTGTTCTTCTTCCTTTATATTCAAAGCATGTTGATTGTCTATTGGCTATATCTTGACATTATGTTAATTTGATCATACTTGCCATACATTTATTTTAATTTATGCGATTCCTTCAAAGGTTTTGTAATAGACCCCTAGTACTTTTAATTTATAAAGTAATAATAATACATGTGAATGATTGAGCTCATTAGTGGCCTGACTGGCCCTCCTAATTTGTTCCTTAATGACCCCATGATGTGATAATGTATATCTTAAAACCTTTAACAACTATATTTAGATGTTCACAAATATCTACATTTATGTATAAAATACATGTGTAGCAGTTAGACAAACATAATCAATAGATCATCTCATTAATACCTATTTTATATATTAAAAAAAAGTTGACTAAACCACCGTTTGTTGACAAAATGATTTGGGTTGAAAGTTATACTGTTGTGTCTCAAACGGATAGACTAGGTTATTAATTTATTTGCCTAATAGTTGCTTAAAATGCTACAATAACATTTGCAATTCGTTTTTAATCTGCCATGTACGATCTCAATAATAATAAATGTCGTCAATTCGCTTTTAATCTGCCATGTACGGTAATGTCTCTCAGCCACCGTAGTGTCGTGTCAGGTGGGCGTGTCGTGTAGTGGGCGTGTCGTGTAGTGTCGTGTACTGTCCGTGGCCGCAGCTAGCCCATATTGTATCGTTTGGATTTTAACGATTCCGGTTCTGCTTTTCGATTCCGGTTATTTTCGGTTCTTGATTCCGGTTCTTTGAGAGGGTAAAAATAAGTCCCATGACAAACTGGGAGAAAAACATATTTATGAAAACATTAAGTCAAATCTGTATTCCTATTTAGAAATAACTTCAGACTGTTTAATTTCTTTCGGTTATTGAATACAATTATATAAAAATAATCTCTGCATTGTTTAGTTAGTTCTAAGTGGTGCAGTTTGAGAATGTACAATTGGCCCAGTCTCCTCTGATGTTACACTGCAACCTGCCTGTGAGACAGAGTCCAACCACACATGTCCAACACATAGGCCTAATAATAATAATAATAATAATTCATTATATTTATTTATTTTTTCTACAACTCAAAGACGCTTGCATGCTTACACATGTCCTGCAACACACATGCTGCAGCTGCCCAGCTGCTCACTGTTTGTAAATAAATAGTATTTTCATTTCAATAATGTACTTTCTATACCCTGCTTCATAAACAATACTGACATCCCTGTGCTCCTCCGAGTCTGGGGGTCGGGGGATGTGAGGACAGCGCGAGGACACAGACAGGGAGGCTGCTTTATTGCATAAAGGAAATGGCGTCAATATTAACAACGTAGGAGCTAAAACGCTTAATAACCTTCATTACGTGTTAAAGAAAGAACATAAGAAAGTTTGACAAAGATTAGGCTGTTAAACGGGCAGCGGGTCCGCTGTGTGTAGAAAGAGAGAGGGAGAGAGAGAGACGCTGAACTGCACCGTGCAGCGATCAGATGATCCGGAGCAGA
Source organism: Trematomus bernacchii (assembly GCF_902827165.1). Taxonomy (NCBI): domain Eukaryota; kingdom Metazoa; phylum Chordata; class Actinopteri; order Perciformes; family Nototheniidae; genus Trematomus; species Trematomus bernacchii. The sequence goes on from NW_022987766.1 coordinate 6,763, forward strand.
GAGAGAGAGCTGCGGTCCGCGGGGCTCGGCCTCGGCCTCGCCTCCTGTCCTCACAACTCTTATTAATCCCGGTACCGGACAATTGTTATTTGTTCCTACTCGGAACCGACTTTTGCTTCCCAACCCTGCCACTGTGCTACACGTCCCGCCCCGCCCCGTCTAACAGTACAGAAAGCGGCGAGATGCAGGAATCGACAAGCAGAACCGAAACTAACATTTCTAAACGAACAGTGTGGGACGTGTGCTTTTTCGCACACTGCACTAGCTTCCTCATTAGAATGAAACAAACTCATTGCCTCCATGTTTTATATTCAACATAAACAGTGTTGAATCACTGCTTTGACTTGACTACTTTCACATTTCCATAGTTTGGTTAAATTACTTTTTTGCATTGTTCATATAGTTAGCTATTCAAACTACAAAACTTAGGGTCATAAAATCTGAGAATTGATGTTGCTTTTTGACAGTGTTCAAGATGTTCTGACCATCTAAAAGTTCAACTAGAATAGTGAAAATTGTACAGGTCAGATGTTACAAAACGAATAGGTAAGACAACAGGTCTATTTCTTTTAGACCATTGCTCTACGTTAGTATATGTTGGTAGTGCGTGAGGCCCAGTGGCGTTTTTATATGTACAAAAGTGGTGGGGCACAAAAAACGTAGATGTCTATATATAAGCTTCTGCAGTGACGTGCAGTGAGGTTCATGGCTGGTGAGGCACTGGCACTGACTCTTCAGGTTTACAAATATTATATTTTGACCTAAACCAAAATATAATATTATTTTCAAAAGCTTTTTTTGTCTGATGCTTCGATTAATTTTAAACAGACAGTTCAACAAAAGGATACCCAAAAAATGTAATTTTATCATTTAAATATTGAATTGTTCTCTCTTAGTAAGATCCCATTTTCAATCAAATTGCGGTCTTACCTTGACTTGAAGATGAAGTCCATTTGCCTATTGTTGGAGTAGAATACCTCTGCTACGCGCCGTTCGTTGGATGAGGCTGGATCTCTATTAAATTAAGAAAGGAATTGAAAACACCGGAATCAAAGTTATAACAAATTATCTGAGTTTACTTCTAGTAGGAAACCAAACACATATACAAGTTATACAGAGTACTCGAGTACCCCGGGCTTTTAGATTTGTGATGCGATGCGGATAAATGCATCGGGACCAGACAAACTCATCAAACGAGAAGAAATTGGACTTCAAGTTTGTGATTCGATGCGGACACAGATATCGGAACCAACAAACTCACCAAACCCAAAAGCAATTTTACACACACAAACGTCAGTATTTCTATCTGTCTTTGGGGCGGAGATTTGTCGATTCTTCCTTCCCACTTTTATCCCAAGCGCATCAGAGAAGCCCTGGGGGGGAGCTGTTTAAACTGACCACCTCCTCCAAGTGTCCTGATTGGCTGGATTCGCTTCTGGCCGGGTTCAATAGTTCTCTCCAGGACTTGAAATTCCAAAGTCCCCTAAGGTCAAAAGTCAATTCTTATCTCCGTCCCGATCTCCCCTCCCTACCTTTTCCAGGGGATCTTTCTTATTTTACGATGTCTTTAACGACTTAGAAACAGCATCTGGCTCTTAGTGGTGATAAGGATCAATGTTGGTGTGTGAAACACAGAATCTCTAAGTCAGAATAACATTCTTTTTCTAAGTGATTATCAAAACCCGTTCAAACAATATATGTTTACTTCAATACAGTGTAGAATCATATCTTCTTACTTCAATCCCTCTTTTGATCTCACCTCACGAGATCAACATATAGCATTTGAAACATTACCACTGTCAATTTTCTTCTTACTGTGTCTGTCCCAACATTTATATAAACCCATCAGAAGTTGGGATATAGAGCACTTTAAACCTTTAGGAACAGTCCACAACAACAACTTATTATGACAGTGGAGGGAGAATAAAATATGTCTAAAAAGCAGTCCTTGTCAGCTGAGTCATCTTTACTCTTCCCTCAATGGTGGAACTGATGAGTCTTAACACACAATGAGCAGATACAAGGCACACAACAACAACCACATGTCACCAAAATGGCAATAAAAGTAGCCACAGAAATCAGAAAAGACATTATCATACTTTTCCCTCTTTTGGTAACACATAGTTCTGTAGAATAAAAAAATACAAATCCCTTACATTATGGGATATAAAAATAAAGTTGAAAGTTCCTCAAAAAAAAATGGATTGTTTCAGACAAAGTTCCACACCGGCTATATCAACCTGTTTCAGCGGGAAATGGAGTTCCCTGTGCCGTCTTGGTTTGCCATATCTTCGTCCCCCCAGCCCGCTGACGGCGGCTTCTGGGGTGCCTGCTAGAGAGATGTGGCCTGATTGTCCTCCCCCGGCCCGCTGATGGCGGCTTCCGGGTCGATGCTGGAGAGATGTCCTGATCCTCCTCCTCCGGCCCGCTGATGGCGCCTCCTGGGTCGACTGTTGGAGAGATGTCCTGATCCTCCTCCTCCGGTCTGCTGATGGCGCCTCCTGGGTCGACTGCCTTGACGAGAGCCAGATCTGTTCTGATGTCGTCCAGGGTCCTCGCGACGAGGGCCAACTCTGTCCTGATGTCGTCCAGGGTCCTCGCAGGTGTTTTTTCCCGACCGCACACTGGCTCCAGTGGTACCAGTTGTCTCCCTTTCCATCTAGGCGAACGGCATGGGAGGTCCCCTCCAACCAGACGTAATCTGCTGTGTTGGCCTTGTGTTTCTCGGGTCCCCCTTTTGACGTCAGCAGCCTGTGTGGAGAAGTCTCATACCAAGCCCTTAAGTTGCTGGAAATATGGTTTTGAAATCATCTCAAAAAATCAAAATCAAAAATCAAAATCAAAAATCAAAATAAAAATCAAAAATAGAACAAAATAAAAATAAAACAAAAAAAGGAACAAACTAACAAAACAAAAAATAACCAAAGCTAGATTATTTTAAATGTATCAATTTCTCTTAAAAGCAACAAATAAAACAAAACAAAAAATACCATAACTAGTATTTTAAATTGATAAATTTCTCCTCAAAACGTAATAATCTCACATACATATTGTCTGATGTATATCCCATCCTTTTCCCCCTTTTACTGAAATAGAACGCCGTTAACGGTTGTTCCTATTTTCAGAAATATCGAGGCTTATACATCAGTTATTTAATATCAGCTATATATTTATTATTACTATTACTTATATATCAGGCATGAAATGTCAGCCTTCTTCCACGATTGACCTCGTCTACATTATCTGACTTATATTGATACGTGTCCGTTTGTATTTATTTAATATACTGGGCAATTATTGATAACCTTTTGAATCTCCCTCTTTTCTTAACAACTTGAGGTATGGCTATTTTGAAATCTGACTTGGTTAAGAGATGATTTGTTTATTGGTGAAAGGAACACTCTTCCCCTCAATGGTGTGGGGGGTGGATATTCAGGGAGAGTTCCTTACAATCTCCAGATCTTCCTCTCATTGTAGAGGCCATAAAACCTTTTAATGGGCTCTGTGGTCTGTTCAGATTTAGATTTTCTTCCTCTCCAGAGGTCACGCCTGTCTTTGACCCTGTATGCTGCTTGAATCTGCAGCACCTCAGGACATAGAAAGTGAGAGATCTCTTCCCAAAAGTGTAAGTTCCCTTTTGAGCAACATAGCTCCACATTTAACACTCCCTGACTTGTTTGTAAAGCGTTCTTTAAGACCTGAATTGAGTCTTCTGTTGTGTAACGGAAAATGCCATTTCCAAAAAGGGTCAGTTTAATAGCCCTTATCATATTACCGCTCTGTGCTTGCATGCTAGGACCTATTGTCTTTGCCAGAGCTTGCTGCTACTCATTCTACATGTTTTAGCTCCATATTAGCAGGGTTCACTAACATGGTTGGTTGATCCAGTTTAAGATTTTCAATATCTTCCATTACTATTTCCAACATTCCTTATCCCTGAATATCAGGTCTAACAATGCGTTTTCCTTTAGGAGTATTAGATGGGATACTCATAAGTGGCATTCGTGAGCCATTATCTCCATAGGGTGGAGGTAGGGTCTCAGACATTATACCACCTTCTTGTTGCTCTCTGTCTCTCAAGTATTACACAGATTTGACTTAAAAAAAAATCACACAGAGCTTCTTATACCTTATCATATCACAGTCAGGCAAATTATTATTGTGCGATGTTTATTTCAACAGATAGCGTGACTTCCAGAAGTAAGCTTCTACAATCTCCTCACGGTGATTGCGACTTCAGGTCAAGAGTTAAAAACTCAGTCAACAAAATCTCTTTATCGTCACGTTTAATGAGCCTGATTATCCCCACAACAGTTTTGTGATGAGAGCCGGTCGTTCCAAATAATTAGTTGGAGGTCGCGTCTCTCTCCTCTTCTATCACCCACCATATAACAATTACAGACATTTTATACATTTAAAGCACCACGAAAGGTAACCGCATTAATCAATCTTATCATGATCTGCGGGGAATGTAACCCTTCTTTTATAGCCTTACAGTCTTTAATGAAAGCACTGCAAGGTAACCGTATTCATCAATGTTATATTGACCTACGGGGAATTTAACCCTATTTTGACACCTAAGTAGTCTTTAATTAAAGCACTTGCAAGGTAACCGTATTCATCAATGTTATATTGACCTACGGGGAATTTAACCCTCTTTTTCTAGCCTTGCAGCCTTCGTTTTTGCTCTAGATCCAGGACTCAAATACCCTTCTCTAAGCACTATTAATCTAATTTAACTAGAATATGTATTGTATTTCCCACCGTGACTAAGAACACTGAGAACGCTGCTGACAACTCTAAAGTTTTAGTATAATCAATCACAGATTTTTGATAATCAAAAACAGGTGTCTGCTCACCTTTTGTATATGGCGCCTTGGTGTAGTTGTCAACAGTATCTCTTTGTCCTCCCCCTGGACTGGATTCTGTCCCCTGGCTGTCGGTGTTCCTTTCTAGAGATCTGCTCACAAACGTCGGGAGTCACCACTTGTTGGAGTAGAATACCTCTGCTACGCGCCGTTCGTTGGATGAGGCTGGATCTCTATTAAATTAAGAAAGGAATTGAAAACACCGGAATCAAAGTTATAACAAATTATCTGAGTTTACTTCTAGTAGGAAACCAAACACATATACAAGTTATACAGAGTACTCGAGTACCCCGGGCTTTTAGATTTGTGATGCGATGCGGATAAATGCATCGGGACCAGACAAACTCATCAAACGAGAAGAAATTGGACTTCAAGTTTGTGATTCGATGCGGACACAGATATCGGAACCAACAAACTCACCAAACCCAAAAGCAATTTTACACACACAAACGTCAGTATTTCTATCTGTCTTTGGGGCGGAGATTTGTCGATTCTTCCTTCCCACTTTTCTCCCAAGCGAATCAGAGAAGCCCTGGGGGGGAGCTGTTTAAACTGACCACCTCCTCCAAGTGTCCTGATTGGCTGGATTCGCTTCTGGCCGGGTTCAATAGTTCTCTCCAGGACTTGAAATTCCAAAGTCCCCTAAGGTCAAAAGTCAATTCTTATCTCCGTCCCGATCTCCCCTCCCTACCTTTTCCAGGGGATCTTTTCTTATTTTACGATGTCTTTAACGACTTAGAAACAGCATCTGGCTCTTAGTGGTGATAAGGATCAATGTTGGTGTGTGAAACACAGAATCTCTAAGTCAGAATAACATTCTTTTTCTAAGTGATTATCAAAAACCCGTTCAAACAATATATGTTTACTTCAATACAGTGTAGAATCATATCTTCTTACTTCACTATCCTTCTGGACAAAAATGTCTATAACTTTTTTGTAAAAGTCCTCCTTATGTTCTTGTAGTTTCAAAAGTCTATCATAAATCTAATCCATAGATTTATGATAAAAAAATTATAAAAGTAGGGTAGACATGTGGATGTTATCCGGCTGATCAAAACGTGCATTTATCTAACAGGTACGTTTCCCACAGATCTTATTTCCAGCTATTTTCTAAAATCCTCTGGAGAAATCTCATTGCTTTTTTTGTCGAGGGAAGCCATGCGCAGCTTACTTCCTGGTTTTAGGACGCGTCACTGCAGCTCTCTCGTCTCCTCTTCACACACCACACTTTTCGCGGCACACGTACTTACAGCCAATCAGCTCTGAATGATTTGAGATGACGTATGGTGGGGATGGTAGCTCCGTGCCCCTCTGGTCATTATTTTTTTTTGCCACACACATTTCATTACAAAATACTCGGAGCAATGCGCACGTGTAGTTTTTTACAGTCATCCGTTGAACTTCACAGCGAGAGGGAGGGGCATAATCAGGTTTTGGTCCCACATGGCTCTAAACAGCTCAATAGGCACACACTGTGACTGTAGACACACTAATTAGAAGAACACAGACTAAAACAGCAATGTACAGACGAATCAGATGATTAAACATGATCTTAAAATATATTTTATATATTTTTTATTTATTTTTTTGCATTTTGTAATCATTATTTGTAATACTTTCTGCTGACACTAGGTGGGGCTGTGCCCCACCTGCCCCTAATGGACCAGTCGCCACTGGTGAGGCCATATGTACAGATATGTACATGGGACATGAAAACAGTGCATCTCATATTGACAAAAATAAACCTCGCTAACCGAGTTTTCCAAATCACTCTAAAAATAAGCCGTGTGATACACGTGTAGACAACATCTGCAGAAATCATAAATGATCATTACATTGGGGTCATTAAACCATTATTTCGCTAAGATAAAAAACATTAAAGTTTTGGATTTTAGTGTAATTCACAAATGTTTCCACCAGATGGTGCCACACACACCCATGGGTATATTAGTGTTTAAGCCGTGGGAAATGTTTTTAATTCAACAGGAAGAGGGTAATTAAATTGTTACCCAGGGAACAGGGCTGCAACATGGCTATATGAGTGTTAAAATGCTGTCAAACTGTTTTAATTCAGTCACAATTGTCGTTTTTAGACGGTGTACAATGGACTCAATAAACTACAGAGTTATGGACATAAATGTGTCAGTATAGACGGGATAATGACATATTAATAATATTTAATTAGTTAAATGTACAATGAGCTAAAAACAGCAGAATCACTGCTGTTACGCAGGGTCTCAGAGACCCATAGACCCAGAGACCCAGGGTACAGCACCTCACTGTCTTACCCATAAAACAAGGCTCTGATCAGGGCTAAAGTAATGTTATAAACTGGTGAATCTGTTTAAATGCAGGCAGCAGACTCACTGCTTTTAGCAGGGTCCTCAGAGAGCCAGAGAGCCAGGGTACAGCACATCGCTTTCTTACCCAGAAAAACAGGGCTCTGATCAGGGCTAAAGTAATGTTTATAAACTGGTGAATCTGTTTAAATGCAGGCAGCAGACTCACTGCTTTTAGCAGGGTCTCAGAGAGCCAGAGAGCCAGGGTACAGCACATCGCTTTCTTACCCAGAAAAACAGGGCTCTGATCAGGGCTAAAGTAATGTTATAAACTGGTTAATCTGTTTAAATGCAGTCAGCAGACTCACTGCTTTTAGCAGGGTCTCAGAGAGCCAGAGAGCCAGGGTACAGCACATTGCTTTCTACCCAGAAAACAGGGCTCTGATCAGGGCCTAAAGTAATGTTATAACTGGTGAATCTGTTTAAATGCAGGCAGCAGACTCACTGCTTTTAGCAGGGTGCTCAGAGAGCCAGAGAGCCAGGGTAACAGCACATCGCTTTCTTACCCAGAAAACAGGGCTCTGATCAGGGGCTAAAGTAATGTTTACAAAACTGGTGAATCTGTTTAAATGCAGGCAGCAGACTCACTGCTTTTAGCAGGGTCTCAGAGAGCCAGAGAGCCAGGGTACAGCACATCGCTTTCTTACCCAGAAAACAGGGCTCTGATCAGGGCTAAAGTAATGTTACAAACTGGTTAATCTGTTTAAATGCAGGCAGCAGACTCACTGCTTTTAGCAGGGTCTCAGAGAGCCAGAGAGCCAGGGTACAGCACATTGCTTTCTTACCCAGAAAACAGGGCTCTGATCAGGGCTAAAGTAATGTTACAAACTGGTTAATCTGTTTAAATGCAAGCAGCAGACTCACTGCTTTTAGCAGGGTCTCAGAGAGCCAGAGAGCCAGGGTACAGCACATCGCTTTCTTACCCAGAAAACAGGGCTCTGATCAGGGCTAAAGTAATGTTATAAACTGGTGAATCTGTTTAAATGCACGCAGCAGACTCACTGCTTTTAGCAGGGTCTCATAGAGCCAGGGTACAGCACATCGCTTTCTTACCCATAAAACAGGGCTCTGATCAGGGCTAAAGTAATGTTATAAACTGGTTAATCTGTTTAAATGCAGGCAGCAGACTCACTGCTTTTAGCAGGGTCTCAGAGAGCCAGAGAGCCAGGGTACAGCACATCGCTTTCTTACCCAGAAAACAGGGCTCTGATCAGGGCTAAAGTAATGTTATAAACTGGTGAATCTGTTTAAATGCAGGCACCTGCATTCACACCTCCAGGGCGGAGACCGGGAAAACCAACTCTCGTTGCCCGCTCACAGAGCCCCGAAGGACGGACTAATGACCACCAGCATGTCCCCCTAACAGTGGCACCTCCATAACATTGCACACCGTGAGTCCCCGGGCCCCCACAGTTAAGCACTCCCCCACGGACTAAACCCAGATATTCACACCCTCCAGAATCTCGTGCCCCTGGTAAGACTAACAAGGGGTGGATTTTGTGGTGGTCTACCGTCCGCCCTTAAGCATCCAACTGCGGACTAAACCCAGATATTCACACCCTCCAGAACCTCGTGCCCCTGGTAAGACTAACAAGGGGTGGATTTTGTGGTGGTCTACCGTCCGCCCTTAAGCATCCAACTGCGGACTCCTGACACTCAGACACTTTTCATATTTTTAGGTTACCAAGGGCACGCTTGTCTGGCAGTTATGCACATGGGGTTTTGTCCAAGGCAGTGTGCTTAAGTCAGGGGGCCCGGGGACTCAAGGTGCGCATGGCAGGCCGCCTATGAGCGGCCAAAATGTTTTAATTAACTCGTTATTGTTGTTTTTAGACAGTGTACATTGGACGACATAAACATCCGGAGTTATGGACATAAACGTGTCAGTATAGACAGAACAATGTACATATTAATCATATTTAATTTATTAAATGTACAATAAACTAAAAACAGCAGAATCACTGCTTTAAGCAGCATATCACACTTCCAGGCAGACATAGACACACCCAGGGGGGGAAGAGAACACATTGACCCAGGAATAAGTGCTCAAAACGTGGGTAAAAGTGTGTTAAAAAGTCGGGGAACATGTTTCAAATGACAGCAGACTGCTGCTTGTTTGCAGGCTGACACGAATCATGGGCATATTAGTGTTTAAAGTCGGGTGAACTGTTTTAATTCAGGACCAGGGTGAAAAGATAACACATTTACCCCGCTAAAGTGTTCAAAACATGGGTATATTAGTGCTCAAACTCGATTAAAATGTTTTAATTAACTCGTTGTTGTCGTTTTTAGACAGTATACATTGGACGACATAAACATACGGAGTTATGGACATAAACGTGTCAGTATAGACAGAACAATGTACATATTAATCATATTTAATTTATTAAATGTACAATAAACTAAAAACAGCAGAATCACTGCTTTAAGCAGCATATCACACTTCCAGGCAGACATACACACACCCAGGGGGGGAAGAGAACACATTGACCCAGGAATAAGGGCTCAAAACGTGGGTAAAAGTGTGTTAAAAAATCGGGGAACATGTTTCAAATGACAGCAGACTGCTGCTTGTTTGCAGGCTGACACAGTTCACTTGTCTCACACACACACCCAGGGGGGAAAAGAGAACACATTGACCCATGAATAAGTGTCTGAATCATGGGCACATTAGTGTTTAAAGTCGGGGAACTGTTTTAATTCAGGACCAGGGTGAAAAGATAACACATTTACCCATGAATAAGTGTCTGAATCATGGGCACATTAGTTTTTAACTGGATTCAGGTCTGTTCTGGACTATGTGGAGATCTCTAGTCTGTTCTGGACTATGTGGAGATCTCTAGTCATCCTGAGAAGTCTACTGGATTCAGGTCTGTTCTGGACTATGTGGAGATCTCTAGTCTGTTCTGGACTATGTGGAGATCTCTAGTCATCCCAAGAAGTCTACTGGATTCGGGTCTGTTCTGGACTATGTGGAGATCTCCAGTCTGTTCTGGACTATGTGGAGATCTCTAGTCGTAGAGATAGAGACTGGAGCGTCTGCTCACTGCGGGGGTCGGAGAGAGAGAGACCGGAGCGGCTGCTCACTGCCGCTGTTGCAGCTGTTGCAGCTGTTGCCGCTGTTGCAGCTGTTGCCGCTGTGGCGGCAAAAAATCAATGCAGGTGTTGCCGCTGTTGCAGCTGTTGCCGCTGTTGCCGCTGTTGCCGGTGTTGCAGCTGTGGCAGCAAAACACAATGCAGGTGTTGGGGAAGGGATGGGGAAGGGATGGGGTAGGGATGGGGGGAGGGGGAGGGGGAAAAGATAGACCAGTTGGAAAGGAAGGTACTGGGTAAGAGTCGGCTGATAGGTTAGCATGTGGCATGGCCCCTGCCCCTTGGTTTACTGGGTGGGACGCTGTTGCTACGGGGTTAGCTGCTAACCTTGTTTGAACCGTGACGACGCGCAGCGTCTTCTTTATTTCTTAACTGAACATGCTAACGTCCGTGTACCTGGTTGCTACCAGGAGACACGTTTAACTGAACATGCTAACGTCCGTGTACCTGGTTGTTACCTGGAGACACGTTTGACTGAACATGCTAACGTTCCGTGTACCTGGTTGTTACCTGGAGACACGTTTAACTGAACAGGCTAACGTCCGTGTACCTGGTTGTTACCCTGGAGACACGTTGAACTGAACATGCTAACGTCCGTGTACCTGGTTGCTACCAGGAGACGCGTTTAACTGAACATGCTAACGTCCGTGTACCTGGTTGTTACCAGGAGACACGTTTAACTGAACATGCTAATGTCCGTGTACCTGGTTGTTACCTGGAGGACACGTTTAACTGAACATGCTAACGTTCGTGTACCTGGTTGTTACCTGGAGACACGTTGAACTGAACATGCTAACGTCCGTGTACCTGGTTGCTACCAGGAGACACTTTAAACTGAACATGCTAACGTCCGTGTACCTGGTTGTTACCTGGAGACACGTTTAATGAACATGCTAATGTCCGTGTACCTGGTTGTTACCTGGAGACACGTTGAACTGAACATGCTAACGTCCGTGTACCTGGTTGCTACCAGGAGACACGTTTAACTGAACATGCTAACGTCCGTGTACCTGGTTGTTACCAGGAGACACGTTTAAACTGAACATGCTAACGTCCGTGTACCTGGTTGTTACCTGGAGACACGTTTAACTGAACATGCTAACGTTCGTGTACCTGGTTGCTACCTGGAGACACGTTTAACTGAACATGCTAACGTTCGTGTACCTGGTTGTTACCTGGAGACACGTTGAACTGAACATGCTAACGTCCGTGTACCTGGTTGCTACCAGGAGACACGTTTAACTGAACATGCTAACGTCCGTGTACCTGGTTGTTACCTGGAGACACGTTTAACTGAACATGCTAACGTCCGTGTACCTGGTTGTTACCTGGAGACACGTTTAACTGAACATGCTAACGTCCGTGTACCTGGTTGTTACCTGGAGACACGTTGAACTGAACATGCTAACGTCCGTGTACCTGGTTGTTACCAGGAGACATGTTTAACTGAACATGCTAATGTCTGTGTACCTGGTTGTTACCAGGAGACACGTTTAACTGAACATGCTAATGTCCGTGTACCTGGTTGTTACCTGGAGACACGTTTAACTGAACATGCTAACGTTCGTGTACCTGGTTGTTACCTGGAGACACGTTGAACTGAACATGGCTAACGTCCGTGTACTGGTGCCTACCTGGAGACACGTTGAACTGAACATGCTAACGTCCGTGTACCTGGTTGTTACCTGGAGACACGTTAACTGAACATGCTAATGTCCGTGTACCTGGTTGTACCCCTGGAGACACGTTGAACTGAACATGCTAACGTCCGTGTACCTGGTTGCTACCAGGAGACACGTTTAACTGAACATGCTAACCGTCCGTGTACCCTGGTTGTTACCAGGAGACACGTTTAACTGAACATGCTAATGTCCGTGTACCTGGTTGTTACCCGGAGACACGTTTAACTGAACATGCTAACGTTCGTGGTACCTGGTTGTTACCTGGAGACACGTTGAACTGAACATGCTAACGTCCGTGTACCTGGTTGCTACCAGGGAGACACGTTTAACTGAACATGCTAACGTCTGTGTACCTGGTTGTTACCTGGAGACACGTTTAACTGAACATGCTAACGTCCGTGTACCTGGTTGTTACCTGGAGACACGTTGTTAAAGGAGGAAGGTAAGCAGAAGCTGGGTAGCTGTGGACTGCTGAAGGTAAAGACGAAAGAAGGGATGGAGGGATGTATGTGCGGGGGGATTTTTGTGAAGCCTGTGAGCAGGCACAGAGGGCAATACAACCTGGCCCCCACCAGGGGGTGCTGGTGGAGTCGGGCTTTGTCCGTGGAGGAGGACGGAGGCCTGTGACGTCACGACCCGTGGTGCGCGCGCGCGGTGGTTGATTCTGGGGCGGGAAGAGCTGTGTGTGTTGTTGTTCTTGCCGTTGTGCTGCTGTAGGCTTGGTAGAGGTTGAACAGTCTAGCCTTGTTGTCGTTTCGGTGAAAGTGGATGCCGTTGTCTTTCAGGAAACGTTGGAGTTGAATGACTGTCCACCTCCGTAGTTCGGGCTCTGTTGTGGAGCGTCGAGTGCGTTCGGGGCTCTGTTGTGGAGCGTCGAGTGCGTTCGGGCTCTGTTGTGTAGCGTCGAGTGCGTTCGGGCTCCGTTGTGGGGCGTCGAGTGCGTTCGGGCTCTGATGTGGAGCGTTGAGTGCGTTCGGCTCTGTTGTGGAGCGTCGAGTGCGTTCGGGCTCTGTTGTGTAGAGTCGAGTGCGTTCGGGCTCTGTTGTGGAGCGTCGAGAGCGCCGCCGCGAGTGGCCGGGAGCTGCGAGTGAGGCAGGCTGCCGGTGGTGGGGAGATTGGAGCTGGCTGTACCTGTTGCGGCCCTGGCTGTTTGCCCTCGCTGGCGGAGTAGGCGAAGCCTGGGACCTGTCTGGAGTTGGAGGTATCTCGTTGGGGGAGCTTGAGCGGGAGCGGTAGCGGCTGGTGTGTGGGGCACTGATTGCCGAGCACATGCGGCTCCGTTCGGATGCTTGGCTTGGATCCGTCTGCTGACCCGAGGATGGCGGATAGCCGATGTCGAAGAGATCTTCATCTGACTCCGGCGAGTTGATCAGGATTTCGGGATCCATGGTGAGTAGCAATGTTCTTGTGGTAGCGTTTTAGTTTGTATTGAACTGTGACGACGCGCAGCGTGAATCACAGTCTGCCTGTCGATCTTTGAAAGATGAGACAAGCGGTTGCCGGAAGCTTTTGCCGGATATAAATAGGGGTGGCCGTGGTTTGAGGCGGAGTTTTAGGCGTGGCCATGCTCCTGAACCTATGTTAACATTTTAACCTCATTTCACTAGCAAGAACCACGCCACAACAGTGTGATGTTTGTACGTTTATTGAAGTAACATGTGAAGGATATGAGGGGGGTGAAGAGGTGATCTGGGAGGACGAGCTATGGTCCGTGCAGTGGGAGACTCAGAGTGGGGGTTCCGTCTCCGGCATGAACTGCGTGGGCTGATTACGGTCCCCCAAAAGAGTCGGATTAAAAGCAGCTGACTTAAGCGTGTGCATGTCAGACGTCGTTTAGATTGTTGCGGATGTAAGCGTGGTACGCTTGGGATGACGAGCGGCCGAGGGCCTAGGTGGTTGGATAAGAGATGCCTGGTCTAGCTGCTGTGGACGCTGCGCCGATGCGGGACAAATGGCTCTAATTCTGAGAGTGCCCCCCAAAATGTGCGGGATGTTCTGAAAGTGTTTCTGGACCAGAAACATGTGGCTTGAAGATAACGTGTCTGGAACGAGTGACTGCATCTTCACTTCTAAATCTGGCTAAACATTGAGAGAGAGAGACCGGAGCGTCTGCTCGCTGCGAGGGTCGGAGAGAGAGAGGACCGGAGCGTCTGCTCGCTGCGAGGGTCGGAGAGAGAGAGACTGGAGCGTCTGCTCGCTGCGAGGGTCAGAGAGGGAGGGACCGGAGTGTCTGCTCACGGCGAGGGTCGGAGAGAGAGTGACTGGAGCGTCTGCTCGCTGCGAGGGTCAGAGGGCTTGCTGTGCCTGTTAACTGTTCTGGACTATGAGGAGATCTCTAGTCATCCTGAGAAGTCTACTGGATTCAGGTCTGTTCTGGACTATGTGGAGATCTCTAGTCATCCTGAGAAGTCTACTGGATTCAGGTCTGTTCTGGACTATGTGGAGATCTCTTGTCTGTTCTGGACTATGTGAGATCTCTAGTCATCCTGAGAAGTCTACTGGATTCAGGTCTGTTCTGGACTAAGTGGAGATCTCCAGTCTGTTCTGGACTATGTGGAGATCTCCAGTCATCCTGAGAAGTCTACTGGATTCAGGTCTGTTCTGGACTATGTGGAGATCTCTAGTCTGTTCTGGACTATGTGGAGGTCTCTAGTCATCCTGCTATGTCTACTGGATTCAGGTTAAACGTGTCTCCAGGTAGCAACCAGGTACACGGACGTTAGCATGTTTCAGTTCAACGTGTCTCCAGGTAACAACCAGGTACACGGACGTTAGCATGTTCAGTTAAACGTGTCTCCTGGTAGCAACCAGGTACACGGACGTTAGCATGTTCAGTTCAACGTGTCTCCAGGTAACAACCAGGTACACGGACGTTAGCATGTTCAGTTAAACGTGTCTCCAGGTAACAACCAGGTACACGGACGTTAGCATGTTCAGTTAAACGTGTCTCCTGGTAGCAACCAGGTACACGGACGTTAGCATGTTCAGTCAACGTGTCTCCAGGGTAACAACCAGGTACACGGACGTTAGCATGTTCAGTTAAACGTGTCTCCTGGTAGCAACCAGGTACACGGACGTTAGCATGTTCAGTTCAACGTGTCTCCAGGTAACAACCAGGTACACGGACATTAGCATGTTCAGTTAAACGTGTCTCCAGGTAACAACCAGGTACACGGACGTTAGCATGTTCAGTTCAACGTGTCTCCAGGTAACACCAGGTACACGAACGTTAGCATGTTCATAACGGTCCAGGTAACAACCAGGTACACGAACGTTAGCATGTTCAGGTAACTGTCTCCTGGTAACAACCAGGTACACGGACGTTAGCATGTTCAGTCAAACGTGTCTCCAGGTAACAACCAGGTACACGGACGTTAGCATGTTCAGTTAAACGTGTCTCCTGGTAGCAACCAGGTACACGGACGTTAGCATGTTCAGTTCAACGTGTCTCCAGGTAACAACCAGGTACACGAACGTTAGCATGTTCAGTTTAAACGTGTCTCCAGGTAACAACCAGGTACACGGACGTTAGCATGTTCAGTTCAACGTGTCTCCAGGTAACAACCAGGTACACGAACGTTAGCATGTTCAGTTCAACGTGTCTCCAGGTAACAACCAGGTACACGGACATTAGCATGTTCAGTTAAACGTGTCTCCTGGTAACAACCAGGTACACGGACGTTAGCATGTTCAGTTAAACGTGTCTCCTGGTAACAACCAGGTACACGGACGTTAGCATGTTCAGTCAAACGTGTCTCCAGGTAACAACCAGGTACACGGACGTTAGCATGTTCAGTTAAACGTTCTCCTGGTAGCAACCAGGTACACGGACGTTAGCATGTTCAGTTAAGAAATAAAGAAGACGCTGCGCGTCGTCACGGTTCAAACAAGGTTAGCAGCTAACCCCGTAGCAACAGCGTCCCACCCAGTAAACCAAGGGGCAGGGGCCATGCCACATGCTAACCTATCAGCCGACTCTTACCCAGTACCTTCCTTTCCAACTGGTCTATCTTTTCCCCCTCCTCCTCCCCCCATCCCTACCCCATCCCTTCCCCATCCCTTCCCCAACACCTGCATTGTGTTTTGCTGCCACAGCTGCAACACCCGCAACAGCGGCAACAGCGGCAACAGCGGGCAACAGCGGCAACACCTGCATTGATTTTTTGCCGCCACAGCGGCAACAGCTGCAACAGCGGCAACAGCTGCAGACAGCTGCAACAGCGGCAAGTGAGCAGCCTCTCCGTCTCTCTCTCTCCGACCCCCGCAGTGAGCAGACCGCTCCAGTCTCTATCTCTACGACTAGAGATCTCCACATAGTCCAGAACAGACCCGAATCCAGTAGACTTCTCGGGATGACTAGAGATCTCCACATGGTCCAGAACAGACTAGAGATCTCCACATAGTCCAGAACAGACCTGAATCCAGTAGACTTCTCAGGATGACTAGAGATCTCCACATAGTCCAGAACAGACTAGAGATCTCCACATAGTCCAGAACAGACCTGAATCCAGTAGACTTCTCAGGATGACTAGAGATCTCCACATAGTCCAGAACAGACTAGAGATCTCCACATAGTCCAGAACAGACCTGAATCCAATAGACTTCTCAGGATGAACTAGAGATCTCCACATAGTCCAGAACAGACTTGAGATCTCCACATAGTCCAGAACAGACCTGAATCCAGTAGACTTCTCAGGGATGACTAGAGATCTCCACATAGTCCCAGAACAGACTAGAGATCTCCTACATAGTCCAGAACAGACCGAATCCAGTAGACTTCTCAGGATGACTAGAGATCTCCCACATAGTCCAGAACAGACTAGAGATCTCCACATAGTCCAGAACAGACCTGAATCCAGTAGACTTCTCAGGATGACTAGAGATCTCCACATAGTCCAGAACAGACTAGAGATCTCCACATAGTCCAGAACAGACCTGAATCCAGTAGACTTCTCAGGATGACTAGAGATCTCCACATAGTCCCAGAACAGACTAGAGAATCTCCACATAGTCCAGAACAGACCTGAATCCAGTAGACTTCTCAGGATGACTAGAGATCTCCACATAGTCCAGAACAGACTAGAGATCTCCACATAGTCCAGAACAGACCTGAATCCAGTAGACTTCTCAGGATGACTAGAGATCTCCACATAGTCCAGAACAGACCTGAATCCAGTAGACTTCTCAGGATGACTAGAGATCTCCTCATAGTCCAGAAACAGTTAACAGGCACAGCAAGCCCTCTGACCCTCGCAGCGAGCAGACGCTCCGGTCCCTCTCTCTCCGACCCTCGCCGTGAGCAGACGCTCCGGTCCCTCCCTCTCTGACCCTCGCAGCGAGCAGACGCTCCAGTCTCTCTCTCTCCGACCCTCGCAGCGAGCAGACGCTCCGGTCTCTCTCTCTCCGACCCTCGCAGCGAGCAGGACGCTCCGGTCTCGTCTCTCTCAATGTTTAGCCAGATTTAGAAGTGAAGATTGTAGTCACTCGTTCCAGACCGTTATCTTCAAAGCCACATGTTTCTGGTCCAGAACACTTCAGAACATCCCGCACATTTTGGGGGGCACTCCTAAACTCTCAGAATTAGAGCCATTTCTCCCGCATTCGGCGCAGCGTCCACAGCAGCTAGACCAGGCATCTCTTATCCAACCACCTAGGCCCTCGGTCGCGTCGTCATCCCAAGCGTACCACGCTTACATCCGCAACAATCTAAACGACGTCTGACATGCACACGCTTAAGTCAGCTGCTTTTAATCCGACTCTTTTGGGGGACCGTAATCAGCCCACGCAGTTCATGCCGGAGACGGAACCCCCACTCTGAGTCTCCCACTGCACGGACCATAGCTCGTCCTCCCAGATCACCTCTTCACCCCCCTCATATCCTTCACATGTTACTTCAAATAAACGTACAAACATCACACTGTTGTGGCGTGGTTCTTGCTAGTGAAATGAGGTTAAAAATGTTAACATAGGTTCAGGAGCATGGCCACGCCTAACACTCCGCCTCAAACCACGGCCACCCCTATTTATATCCGGCAAAAGCTTCCGGCAACCGCTTGTCTCATCTTTCAAAGACTGACAGGCAGACTGTGATTCACGCTGCGCGTCGTCACAGTTCAATACTAGCAACGCTACCACAAGAACATCTCTACTCACCATGGATCCCGAAATCCTGATCAACTCGCCGGAGTCAGACGAAGATCTCTTCGACAATCGGCTACCCGCCATCCTCGGGTCAGCAGACGGATCCAAGCCAAGCATCCGAACGGAGCCGCGTGTGCTAACCAGGTAACAACCAGGTACACGGACGTTAGCATGTTCAGTCAAACGTGTCTCCAGGTAACAACCAGGTACACGGACGTTAGCATGTTCAGTTAAACGTGTCTCCTGGTAGCAAACCAGGTACACGGACGTTAGCATGTTCAGTTCAACGTGTCTCCAGGTAACAACCAGGTACACGAACGTTAGCATGTTCAGTTAAACGTGTCTCCAGGTAACAACCAGGTACACGGACATTAGCATGTTCAGTTAAACGTGTCTCCTGGTAACAAACAGGTACACGGACGTTAGCATGTTCAGATTAAACGCGTCTCCTGGTAGCAACCAGGTACACGGACGTTAGCATGTTCAGTTCAACGTGTCTCCAGGTAACAACCAGGTACACGGACGTTAGCAGGTTCAGTTAAACGTGTCTCCTGGTACAACCAGGTACACGGACGTTAGCATGTTCAGTTAAACGCGTCTCCTGGTAGCAACCAGGTACACGGACGTTAGCATGTTCATTCACACGTGTCTCCAGGTAACAACCAGGTACACGGACGTTAGCATGTTCAGTTAAATGTGTCTCCAGGGTAACAACCAGGTACAACGGGCATTAGCATGTTCAGTAAACGTGTCTCCTGGTAACAACCAGGTACACTGACGTTAGCATGTTCAGTTAAACGTGTCTCCTGTAGCAACCAGGTACACGGACGTTAGCATGTTCAGTTCAACGGGTCTCCAGGTAACAACCAGGTACACGGACGTTAGCATGTTCAGTTAAACGTGTCTCCAGGTAACAACCAGGTACACGGACGTTAGCATGTTCAGTTCAACGTGTCTCCAGGTAACAACCAGGTACACGAACGTTAGCTTGTTCAGTTAAACGTGTCTCCAGGTAACAACCAGGTACACGACATTAGCATGTTCAGTTAAACGTGTCTCCTGGTAACAACCAGGTACACGGACGTTAGCATGTTCAGTTAAAACGCGTCTCCTGGTAGCAACCAGGTACACGGACGTTAGCATGTTCAGTTCAACGTGTCTCCAGGTAACAACCAGGTACACGGACGTTAGCATGTTCAGTTAAACGTGTCTCCTGGTAGCAACCAGGTACACGGACGTAGCATGTTCAGTCAAACGTGTCTCAGGTAACAACCAGGTACACGGACGTTAGCATGTTCAGTTAAACGTGTCTCCTGGTAGCAACCAGGTACACGGACGTTAGCATGTTCAGTTAGAAATAAAGAAGACGCTGCGCGTCGTCACGGTTCAAACAAGGTTAGCAGCTAACCCCGTAGCAACAGCGTCCCACCCAGTAAACCAAGGGGCAAGGGGCCATGCCACATGCTAACCTATCAGCCGACTCTTACCCAGTACCTTCCTTTCCAACTGGTCTATCTTTTCCCCCCTCCTCCTCCCCCCATCCCTACCCCCATCCTTCCCCATCCCTTCCCAACACCTGCATTGTGTTTTGCTGCCACAGCTGCAACACCCGCAACAGCGGCAACAGCGGCAACAGCGGCAACAGCGGCAACACCTGCATTGATTTTTTGCCGCCACAGCGGCAACAGCTGCAACAGCGGCAACAGCTGCAACAGCTGCAACAGCGGCAGTGAGCAGCCTCTCCGGTCTCTCTCTCTCCGACCCCCGCAGTGAGCAGTCTCTATTCTATACGACTAGAGATCTCCACATAGTCCAGAACAGACTGGAGATCTCCACATAGTCCAGAACAGACCCGAATCCAGTAGACTCTTGGGATTGACTAGAGATCTCCACATAGTCCCAGAACAGACTAGAGATCTCCACATAGTCCAGAACAGACCTGAATCCAGTAGACTTCTCAGGATGACTAGAGATCTCCACATAGTCCAGAACAGACCTGAAATCCAGTAGACTTCTCAGGATGACTAGAGATCTCCACATAGTCCAGAACAGACTAGAGATCTCCACATAGTCAGAACAGACCTGAATCCAGTAGACTTCTCAGGATGACTAGAGATCTCCACATAGTCCAGAACAGACTTGAGATCTCCACATAGTCCAGAACAGACCTGACATCCAGTAGACTTCTCAAGGATGACTAGAGATCTCCACATAGTCCCAGAAACAGACTAGAGATCTCCACATAGTCCAGAACAGACCTGAATCCAGTAGACTTCTCAGGATGACTAGAGATCTCCACATAGTCCAGAACAGACTAGAGATCTCCACATAGTCCCAGAACAGACCTGAATCCAGTAGACTTCTCAGGATGACTAGAGATCTCCACATAGTCCAGAACAGACTAGAGATCTCCACATAGTCCAGAACAGACCTGAATCCAGTAGGACTTCTCAGGATGACTAGAGATCTCCACAATAGTCCAGAACAGACTAGAGATCTCCACATAGTCCAGAACAGACCTGAATCCAGTAGACTTCTCAGGATGACTAGAGATCTCCACATAGTCCAGAACAGACTAGAGATCTCCACATAGTCCAGAACAGACCTGAATCCAGTAGACTTCTCAGATGACTAGAGATCTCCACATAGTCCAGAACAGACCTGAATCCAGTAGACTTCTCAGGATGACTAGAGATCTCCTCATAGTCCAGAACAGTTAACAGGCACAGCAAGCCCTCTGACCCTCGCAGCGAGCAGGACGCTCCGGTCCCTCTCTCTCCGACCCTCGCCGTGAGCAGACGCTCCGGTCCCTCCCTCTCTGAACCCTCGCAGCGAGCAGACGCTCCAGTCTCTCTCTCTCCGACCCTCGCAGCGAGCAGACGCTCCGGTCTCTCTCTCTCCGACCCTCGCAGCGAGCAGACGCTCCGGTCTCTTTCTCTCAATGTTTAGCCAGATTTAGAAGTGAAGATGTAGTCACTCGTTCCAGACACGTTATCTTCAAGCCACATGTTTCTGGTCCAGAAACACTTTCAGAACATCCCGCACATTTTGGGGGGCCTAACTCTCAGAATTAGAGCCATTTCTCCCGCATCGGCGCAGCGTCCACAGCAGCTAGACCAGGCATCTCTTATCCAACCACCTAGGCCCTCGGCCGCTCGTCATCCCAAGCGTACCACGCTTACATCCGCAACAATCTAAACGACGTCTGACATGCACACGCTTAAGTCAGCTGCTTTTAATCCGACTCTTTTGGGGGACCGTAATCAGCCCACGCAGTTCATGCCGGAGACGGAACCCCCACTCTGAGTCTCCCACTGCACGGACCATAGCTCGTCCTCCCAGATCACCTCTTCACCCCCCCTCATATCCTTCACATGTTACTTCAATAAACGTACAAACATCACACTGTTGTGGCGTGGTTCTTGCTAGTGAAATGAGGTTAAAATGTTAACATAGGTTCAGGAGCATGGCCACGCCTAAAACTCCGCCTCAAACCACGGCCACCCCTATTTATATCCGGCAAAAGCTTCCGGCAACCGCTTGTCTCATCTTTCAAAGACTGACAGGCAGACTGTGATTCACGCTGCGCGTCGTCACAGTTCAATACTAGCAAACGCTACCACAAGAACATCTCTACTCACCATGGATCCCGAAATCCTGATCAACTCGCCGGAGTCAGACGAAGATCTCTTCGACATCGGCTACCCGCCATCCTCGGGTCAGCAGACGGATCCAAGCCAAGCATCCGAACGGAGCCGCGTGTGCTCGGCAATCAGTGTCCCACACACCAGCCGCCACCGCTCCCACTCAAGCTCCCCCAACGAGATACCTCCAACTCCAGACAGGTCCCAGGCTTCGTCTACTCCGC
Source organism: Trematomus bernacchii (assembly GCF_902827165.1). Classification (NCBI taxonomy): domain Eukaryota; kingdom Metazoa; phylum Chordata; class Actinopteri; order Perciformes; family Nototheniidae; genus Trematomus; species Trematomus bernacchii. The sequence goes on from NW_022987766.1 coordinate 28,754, forward strand.
CAGCGAGGGCAAACAGCCGAGGCCGCAACAGGTACAGCCAGCTCCAATCTCCCCACCACCGGCAACCTGCCTCACTCGCAGCTCCCGGCCACTCGCAGCGGCGCTCTCGACGCTCCACAACAGAGACCCGAACGCACTCAACGCTCCACAACAGAGCCCGAACTACGGAGGTGGACAGTCATTCAACTCCAACGTTTCCTGAAGGACAACGGCCATCCACTTTCACCGGAACGACAACAAGGCTAGACTGTTCAACCTCTACCAAGCCTACAGCAGCACAACGGCAAGAACAGCTTTTCCCGCCCCCAGAATCAACCACCCGCGCGCGCGCACCACGGGCCGTGACGTCACAGGCCTCCGTCCTCCTCCATGGACACAGCCCGACTCACCAGCACCCCCCCTGGTGGGGGCCAGGTTTGTATTGCCCTCTGTGCCTGCTCTCTCTGTGTCTGACATGTCGCAGCTCATTTCAACCTTTCTTTCATCCCTGTGCCACAGGCTTCACAAAATCCCCCTGCACATACATCCTTCATCCCTCCATCCCTTCTTCTTCTCTACCCTTCAGCAGTCCCACAGCTACCCAGCTTCTGCTTACTTTCCCTCCTTTAGCAGCTAACCCCGTAGCAACAGCGTCCCACCCCAGTAAACCAAGGGGCAGGGGCCATGCCACATGCTAACCTATCAGCCGACTCTTACCTAGTACCTTCCTTTCCAACTGCTCTACCTTTTCCCCCTCCCCCTCCCCTCCCCTCACCCCTACCCCATCCCTTCCCCAACACCCAAATGTTTTTCCTCCCCGTGCAACCAGCTACACTCTAGCCACAGCAACACCACCCATCCAGCCAGCCTCCTTAGTCTATCACCCTTCCCCCGTGTCCCTCGCCTTGCGCCAGCAGATTCTCCTAGGTAACTATGTAGGACTTAGCTCAGCTACTACAGCCTTCAATCATCGACACTAGCCAGCCCAGGGAAATACAGACCAACTTCGGTTTAGTCCAACTGCGAAATCCATCACCTCAGAGGTCTAAGGACTTAACCCCTGCAGAGTTCGCCCTAGCTTTTTCCCTTTACCGTGACGTCATCTGCTCAGTCTACCCCACACGCAGACCCGAGTTAGACGAGTACCTCCGCATAGAGCTCGACATGGCCTTACGCTTCGGAGGCTCAGGGTTTTACACCTACCACATCCACTTCGCTAGCCAAGCCGCCGGCCCGCATCAACCAGTTCAATAAGGGAACATACTGGGGCGCTCTGGACTCCGAGCTCTACTGCCGCATCTTTGCAGCACGCGCATCCCTCTCTTGCCAATATGCGGAGCCCCCTCCCACCCGGCCTCAGCTTGCTCAGTCAGCGCCCCACAACCCGAGCCACCCCGCTCACGCCCCTCTCCATCAAGAGGCAACGCCTCAGTCTCCGACCCGCCTATCAACCGCCGCACCTCCACCTCCCATCATCCCCTAGGGCCGCATTCAAACGCTCACCAGCCAACACCCCCGCTTCAAAGGGCGCCGACAAACACGGAAGGCCAATCCTCTACCAGGGAGGCAGGATGGGTGTGTAACAACTTCAACGACTCAGGCTGCTCTCTTTCTAGATGCCGCCTCATGCACATCTGCTCCTTCTGCGGCGGCACTCATGCCAGGAGCATCTGCCCTCACAACCCAACTACACAAGCAGATTGACTATCACGGCGCCTCAGCACACCCGTCAGGATAAGCAACTTAGCTACAGCCTTAGTCATCATCCAGATAGACAGCTTGGTTTACTTTCTCACCCACGGCTTCTCCCACGGGTTCCACCCAGGCATAGCAATACTGCCCGACACATCTCACATCTGCCATAACCTTCAGTCCGCGTTAATAGAACCTCACACTGTCGACACCTTACTGGCTAAAGAAGTCAAAGAAGGATTCAATGATAGGCCCATTCGACAGTCCCCCCCCTTTCTCCAGTGTTCCGCATCAGTCCAATAGGCATAGCTACTCGGAAATACTACTCCGGGAAAAAGAGGCTCATAATGGACCTGTCTTCTCCACACGGCTCAGCCATCCCGAGCATTAATAGCGTCATTCCCGTGTCTCCAGGTAGCAACCAGGTACACGGACGTTAGCATGTTCAGTTAAACGTGTCTCCAGGTAACAACCAGGTACACGGACGTTAGCATGTTCAGTTAAACGTGTCTCCAGGTAACAACCAGGTACACGGTCATTAGCATGTTCAGTTAAACGTGTCTCCTGGTAGCAACCAGGTACACGGACGTTAGCATGTTCAGTCAAACGTGTCTCCAGATAACAACCAGGTACATGGACGTTAGCATGTTCAGTTAAACGTGTCTCCTGGTAGCAACCAGGTACACGGTCGTTAGCATGTTCAGTTCAACGTGTCTCCAGGTAACAACCAGGTACACGAACGTTAGCATGTTCAGTTAAACGTGTCTCCAGGTAACAACCAGGTACACGGACGTTTAGCATGTTCAGTTCAACGTGTCTCCTGGTAACACCAGGTACACGGACGTTAGCATGTTCAGTTAAACGTGTCTCCTGGTAGCAACCAGGTACACGGTCGTTAGCATGTTCAGTTAAACGTGTCTCCAGGTAACAACCAGGTACACGGACGTTAGCATGTTCAGTTAAACGTGTCTCCTGGTAGCAACCAGGTACACGGACGTTAGCATGTTCAGTCAAACATGTCTCCAGGTAACAACCAGGTACACGGACGTTAGCATGTTCAGTTAAACGTGTCTCCTGGTAGCAACCAGGTACACGGACGTTAGCATGTTCAGTTAAGAAATAAAGAAGACGCTGCGCGTCGTCACGGTTCAAACAAGGTTAGCAGCTAACCCCGTAGCAACAGCGTCCCACCCAGTAAACCAAGGGGCAGGGGCCATGCCACGTGCTAACCTATCAGCCGACTCTTACCCAGTACCTTCCTTTCAAACTGGTCTATCTTTTCCCACTCCTCCTCCCCCCATCCCTACCCCAATCCCTTCCCCATCCCTTCCCCAACACCTGCATTGTGTTTTTGCTGCCACAGCTGCAACACCCGCAACAGCTGCAACAGCGGCAACAGCGCACAGCGGCAACAGCGGCAACAGCTGCAACAGCGGCAACACCTGCATTGATTTTTTGCCGCCACCAGCGGCAACAGCTGCAACAGCGGCAACAGCTGCAACAGCTGCAACAGCGGCAGTGAGCAGCCGCTCCGGTCTCTCTCTCTCCGACCCCCGCAGTGAGCAGACGCTCCAGTCTCTATCTCTACGACTAGAGATCTCCACATAGTCCAGAACAGACTGGAGATCTCCACATAGTCCAGAACAGACCAGAATCCAGTAAACTTCTCGGGATGACTAGAGATCTCCACATAGTCCAGAACAGACTCAAGATCTCCACATAGTCCAGAACAGACCTTAGTCCAACTGCGAAATCCATCACCTCAGAGGTCTAAGGACTTAAACCCCTGCAGAGTTCGCCCTAGCTTTTTCCCTTTACCGTGACGTCATCTGCTCAGTCTACCCCACACGCAGACCCGAGTTAGACGAGTACCTCCGCATAGAGCTCGACATGGCCTTACGCTTCGGAGGCTCAGGGTTTTACACCTACCACATCCACTTCGCTAGCCAAGCCGCCGGCCGCATCAACCAGTTCAATAAGGGAACATACTGGGGCGCTCTGGACCTCCGAGCTCTACTGCCGCATCTTTGCAGCACGCGCATCCCTCTCTTGCCAAATATGCGGAGCCCCCTCCCACCCGGCCTCAGCTTGCTCAGTCAGCGCCCCACAACCCGAGCCACCCCGCTCACGCCCCCTCTCCATCAAGAGGGCAACGCCTCAGTCTCCGACCGCCTATCAACCACCGCACCTCCACCTCCATCATCCCTAGGGCCGCATTCAAACGCTCACCAGCCAACACCCCCGCTTCAAAGGGCGCCGACAAACACGGAAGGCCAATCCTCTACCAGGGAGGCAGGATGGTGTGTAACAACTTCAACGACTCAGGGTGCTCTCTTTCTAGATGCCGCCTCTGCACATCTGCTCCTTCTGCGGCGGCACTCATGCCAGGAGCATCTGCCCTCACAACCAGTCACGGTTCAAACAAGGTTAGCAGCTAACCCCGTAGCAAACAGCGTCCCACCCAGTAAACCAAGGGGCAGGGGCCATGCCACATGCTAACCTATCAGCCGACTCTTACCCAGTACCTTCCTTTCCAACTGGTCTATCTTTTCCCCCTCCTCCTCCCCCCATCCCTACCCCATCCCTTCCCCATCCCTTCCCCACACTGCATTGTGTTTTGCTGCCACAGCTGCAACACCCGCAACAGCGGCAACAAGCTGCAACAGCGGCAACAGCGGCAACAGCGGCAACAGCGGCAACAGCCAGCAACAGCGGCAACAGCTGCAACAGCGGCAACACCTGCATTGATTTTTGCCGCCGCAGCGGCAACAGCTGCAACAGCTGCAACAGCGGCAGTGAGCAGCCGCTCCGGTCTCTCTCTCTCCGACCCCCGCAGTGAGCAGACGCTCCAGTCTCTATCTCTACGACTAGAGATCTCCACATAGTCCAGAACAGACTGGAGATCTCCACATAGTCCAGAACAGACCCCGAATCCAGTAGACTTCTCGGGATGACTAGAGATCTCCACATAGTCCAGAACAGACTAGAGATCTCCACATAGTCCAGAACAGACCTAAATCCAGTAGACTTCTCAGGATGACTAGAGATCTCCACATAGTCCAGAACAGACTAGAGATCTCCACATAGTCCAGAACAGACCTGAATCCAGTAGACTTCTCAGGATGACTAGAGACCTCCACATAGTCCAGAACAGACTAGACATCTCCACATAGTCCAGAACAGACCTGCATCCAGTAGACTTCTCAGGATGACTAGAGATCTCCACATAGTCCAGAACAGACTGGAGATCTCCACTTAGTCCAGAACAGACCTGAATCCAGTAGACTTCTCAGGATGACTAGAGATCTCCACATAGTCCAGAACAGACTAGAGATCTCCACATAGTCCAGAACAGACCTGAATCCAGTAGACTTCTCAGGATGACTAGAGATCTCCACATAGTCCAGAACAGACCTGAATCCAGTAGACTTCTCAGGATGACTAGAGATCTCCTCATAGTCCAGAACAGTTAACAGGCACAGCAAGCCCTCTGACCCTCGCAGCGAGCAGACGCTCCGGTCCCTCTCTCTCCGACCCTCGCCGTGAGCAAGATGCTCCGGTCCCTCCCTCTCTGACCCTCGCAGCGAGCAGACGCTCCAGTCTCTCTCTCTCCGACCCTCGCAGCGAGCAGACGCTCCGGTCTCTCTCTCTCCGACCCTCGCAGCGAGCAGACGCTCCGGTCTCTCTCCTCTCAATGTTTAGCCAGATTTAGAAGTGAAGATGTAGTCACTCGTTCCAGACACGTTATCTTCAAGCCACATGTTTCTGGTCCAGAAACACTTTCAGAACATCCCGCACATTTTGGGGGGCACTCTCAGAATTAGAGCCATTTCTCCCGCATCGGCGCAGCGTCCACAGCAGCTAGACCAGGCATCTCTTATCCAACCACCTAGGCCCTCGGCCGCTCGTCATCCCAAGCGTACCACGCTTACATCCGCAACAATCTAAACGATGTCTGACATGCACACGCTTAAGTCAGCTGCTTTTAATCCGACTCTTTTGGGGGACCGTAATCAGCCCACGCAGTTCATGCCGGAGACGGAACCCCCACTCTGAGTCTCCCACTGCACGGACCATAGCTCGTCCTCCCAGATCACCTCTTTCACCCCCCTCATATCCTTCACATGTTACTTCAATAAACGTACAAACATCACACTGTTGTGGCATGGTTCTTGCTAGTGAAATGAGGTTAAAATGTTAACATAGGTTCAGGAGCATGGCCACGCCTAAAACTCCGCCTCAAACCACGGCCACCCCTATTTATATCCGGCAAAAGCTTCCGGCAACCGCTTGTCTCATCTTTCAAAGATCGACAGGCAGACTGTGATTCACGCTGCGCGTCGTCAAGTTCAATACAAGCTAAAACGCTACCACAAGAACATTGCTACTCACCATGGATCCCGAAATCCTGATCAACTCGCCGGAGTCAGATGAAGATCTCTTCGACATCGGCTATCCGCAATCCTCGGGTCAGCAGACGGATCCAAGCCAAGCATCCGAACGGAGCCGCGTGTGCTCGACAATCAGTGCCCCACACACCAGCCGCTACCGCTCCCGCTCAAGCTCCCCCAACGAGATACCTCCAACTCCAGACAGGTCCCAGGCTTCGCCTACTCCGCCAGCGAGGGCAAACAGCCCTGAAGCTGAAGCTTCCTGCTAAAACCCATAACGCAACCTCTCATCCTGTCTGTCTCTCTATACTCTAGCCACTGATTGTGTCTGCATCTGCTCTCTTTTTACAATACATCTTTCTTCTTTATTCCAATAGACACTCATCTTGTTCTCTCTCGACAGTGTATGTCACACAAATATAGTTCTTAATGCAGGCAGATGCACATGTACGTATACAAAAACACATACAACCTGTGTTTTCTGACGCCCGATCGTCTCTGGCAGAAAGGATTCTGTCCAGGTACAAAATAGCATTAGTGACCAATGCTTTTCTAAATCCAGGCGAAAAATGGTGACAAGCAAAGTGTAAGTAATAGATTTTTCAAAAATGTCAGTATCTGTGTACTTCTTCTCCACCAGAAAAGAGCAAATTAATAAATATTGAAACATTGATTAACTGCCGCTTTTGTCCTCAAACCCTGAACAACTTTTTTTTCAGCAGGGGAACAAGAACAGAGAGTGTCTATGTGTTTGTGTGTGTGTGTGTGTTCCTGTGTGTTTGTGTGTGTGTGTATGTGTGTGTGTGTGTGTGTGTTGTGTGTGTGTGTGTGTGTGTGTGTGTGTGTGTGTGTGTGTGTTTGTAGGTAATAATAATCCACACACACACACACACACACACACACACACACACACACACACACACACACCACACAGCACACCCACACACACACACACACACACCACACACACACACACACACACCTGAATATTATCTGTCCCTCTGGATGTTGTCATAATAACTCATTACATCTGATTAAAGTTATTAAAGATCAGATGTCAGATAGCCTCCAGGACATAGTGGGCAATATCTAAATGTGTGTTTATACACATTTGACTTTTCGGCCAGGCGTACATGAGCGCACTTTGTGTAAGCGCACTTGTGCATATGTGGCTACGAGGCTCATTACATCTCTCACATGTATGTAGGAGGTGAGCACACCATGAGCAGCCGTCATAGGTCATAAACATAGTATTTTACTCCAAGCTGAATTTCTCTTCTTTCTCTCTTTATTTAGTGGTTTTCCTAAATATATATTAAAAATAAAAAATTCCCACTTACCTGCCAGTGGACATATTATATTTCCCCTAGGGGACAAGTATTGTGTTTAACCATGACATTCCTGCTTGTGTAAGGGTAGACAGTAAAATGAAAATGTTTTTCCACGCTATTGAACATGGAATAACTCTGCATGAACTCTAGTTCTTTGAGGGATGGGGAGTTATGGTTAAAGGTAGGGTAGGTAAGTTTGAGAAACCGGCTCGAGATCGCTAGAATTTGAAAATACACAACCCGAGAAAATCTGCCACTTCCTTATAGAGCCTCTCCTCCAACACACACAAACGCGCACATGACCAATGAGGGCACGAGATAAGTTTGTGCACAGATGGAAGGCTGACAGGCAGGTAGGCCATCCAGTTATTTTAGCCGGGCCGGCCTAAAATGATTGGTCGTGCTTTTTACAGTACTACGGCTTCCACAGATGACATTTTTTTATGGATTTTTTGTCAAAGCACTTAAGATATTCATTGCTATCGGGATGTTAAGAGCATACCATGGAATATAACAAAAAGTGTATCTTGAGCCGGTTTCTCAAACTTACCTACCCTACCTTTAACTCTAATTTATTTATGCAGATGACTTGGTTATTTTCTCTGCAGAGCTGTGTTGTTTGACATCAAATGTAAGGCTTCAAATAAAATAACAGAAAATAACTGTTTCCCCGTCGTAAGGCCGAACAAAATGGTCCTCATTTTGCAGGGGGCTATACATTATTTGGGATATCAACATTACAAATGATATGTACAGTATTTGCATGCATGTGCTGGTGCATGATTATTAATTTGTTCATCCACTTTACAGTACATCCAGTGGTCTCTCTAGCTAAATATGTCGCGAGTCAGGGAGATAACCCGACTATATAATGTTAGGATATAAGCTCAAGGCACTTGTGTACATTTGAATGTATTTAAATATCAAGGTGTCAATGTATTTCTGTTTAAAGCTTTCCATATAAACATCAACTCCTCATTTATGGCATAGGTATTAAAGTACAGTAAAGACTTGCAGATGTCATAAGAGTGTTTTGACTGCAATGTTTAAAAAGATGCAGGAGATGCTGATCATGATGTCATTGACAATTGTTTTAACATTTCTAATTCTCTTCTTTTCTGTATGTTTTTATATGTGCATACATGTATGCTTTTTGTGTTTGTCTTGAAATAAAGTGTCTATTATCAATTATTTAAAAAGTGACAGGAAGACCATGCAGAAGAAAACAATCATTGCTAAAATTATGATGCCATTAGTTTCAGTTTTAAACGCAATATCCACAATTCAGTCACATCGCTGGTGGATAATCTCCCTTGAATTTCCAGAGAAGCCTGACATTTCCTCTGTGAGAACAGATTCATGATGCTTTCAGTACAGGGGTCCAGGTCAATAGCAAGGCCATCATTTGCGGCTACCTCTATAGTTAAAGGGCCTTTCCATTCCAGTTCAATTAAACTTAAGTCATTGTTTATGGAATGCCGTTTAAGCCAAAATTAAATAAATATATAAATAATTAAATAATACATATAATATGCCTATGAAATAAATAAGGTTATGAAATACATTCTGAAATAAATAAATAAGGCAATAAATATATATAAATGTACATTTAAATATACATTTATTTATTTTATGGGACTTTTATTTCATAATGCCATATTTTTTTTTTTTCAGGGGACTTTTATTTCATAATGCCACGTTTATTTATTTCAGGGGACTTATTGTATTTCATAATGCCACATTTATTTATTTCAGGGGACTTGTATTTATAATGCCACATTACATTTCCATTTCTATATTCAAATGAACGGGGCGTGGTTAGCTCACAGATCCAGACCAAAGCAACATCACCACAAACACTGACTCAATAGCTCTTGTTTCACACTCCAGTAGTGGTTTGCAAACTGCCAATAAACCAAACCGGTTCCGGTTCAAGAACCGTTCTTGTGCTTTTTCTGCCGCTTAACTGGTTCTTCTCTGGTTCTGCCCCTTTTCCACCAAACCGGTTCCAGAGCCAGTTCCGGGCTACAGCCTGATTTAGCTCTGGTTCTTCCTGTTTCAGCCGCAGCGGAGCCGGCTCTAACACCCGAAAAACCGGTTCTTAGCTGACCCCACTTGGCTGCCCGGCAAGAACCAAGAACCACGCTCACGTCGGAGGGGGACGAGATTAACCTGAGCCATAATAACAGTTTATGGCGAGTACGGAAAATGAAAGAGTAACAAGCAGTAGCGCTGAGCAAAGTGACTAGAACGCAACCACACACTTATAAACAAACACACTTTATAAAGTCAGGCAACACTAACCAGGCTTCGTGTGATTCTGTTTATTTGTGCCTTACTTTGACCATCCGTTCATTGTCATGGATCATTGTGGAGAGCAGACAGAAGTTTTGTTTTGTATTGTAGCAGCTATCGGATGGAATCAATACATGGGCTGCACAGGTTGTCATGTCCGACTATCACAAGTAGAATCATAATGAAAAGGTCAAATGTGCCTGTAGAAAACGGCTTATGCCACAATAGGATAGCAACAAGTAGTCAAGATAGTCAGATTAGCTTCGGTTGCTGTTGTATAACTGCGGTCAACTCAGCCGTCTCTCGCGTTCGCTTGGTCAAATCAGCAGCTATCATTTTTGAGTGCGCAATTAATAGCGCCTTCACGGTAATCGCTGTACAAGAGTAAAATAATGCATGTTTTTTTCTGCTTTATTTGCCTAAACAAGTCATTTGTACCAATAGACCTCTCTGTTTCATTTATTCTACTCTGTATAATTGTTCTGAAGTTATTCTAGCTTAAAACTGGGCTTTTGTGAGATTTTAAATCTCAGATCTGCTCAAAATAACCTGTTACATATAGGACTCAGTGGGGGGCACTTGTCTCAACTGTGCATTAAAATAGGCAGGAAGACTCTGCTGATAGCGTGAAGTAGAACAGCTTGAGATTGAAATCCTTCCCCCAGCTAAAATTCACTTAAATACCGCATTGAAAATCTAAAGAACTCAGTGTGTACTACCTTGACCAGGTGAGGACAATACCTGCTGACTCAGCAATCTCTGTAAGTTATATTCTTGTTTAAATAGACCTCTCTGTTCATTTATTCTACTCTGTATAATTGTTCTGTAGTTATTCTAGCTAAAACTGGGCTTTTGTGAGATTTTAAATCTTAGATCTGCTCAAAATAACTGTTACATAGGACTCAGTGGGGCACTTGTCTCAACTGTGCATTACAATAGCATTAACTGTGCATTAACCGCTGCTGCAGATACACCCTTTACAACATCAGGAGGATACATCCGCACCTGCCCCAGGAAGCGACGCAGGTTCTGGCCCAGGGCTCTCGTCATCTCACGCCTAGACTACTGCAACTCCCTCCTGGCTGGTTCTACCTGCATGTGCCATCCGACCTCTGCAGCTCATCCAGAATGCAGCGGCTCGTCTGGTCTTCAACCTTCCCAACATGTTCCCACACCACGCCGCTCCTCCGCTCGCTTCACTGGCTTCCAGTAACTGCGAGAATCCACTTCAAAACAATGGTACTTGCATACCATGCTGCGAATGGATCTGGCCCTTCCTACATCCAGGACATGGTTAAATCATACACCCCAGCGTGTGCACTTCGCTCTGCATCAGCCAAACGGCTCGCTGCACCCGCACTGCGAGGGGGGGACCCAAGTTCCCATCAGCAAAAACACGTCGGTTTGCTATCCTGGCTCCAAAATGGTGGAATGAGCTCCCCATTGAAATCAGGACAGCAGATAGCTTGCACATCTTCCGGCGCAGACTGAAAAACTCATCTCTTTCGACTCCACTTCGAGCGATAGAATTACTAACAAAGAACTGCTAACAGAGCACTATATACCAACAAAGGACTGGCTTATCTAAAGCCAGTTGAGTAGCACTTGAAATGTTTTGGCTCTATGAAACCTGATGTACTTATATGATTCTGTTTTCTTCAAGTTTGTATCTTCCTGGTCGAATGTACTTATTGTAAGTCGCTTTGGATAAAAGCGTCAGCTAAATGCAATGTAATGTAATGTAATGTACCATAAGTTCTTAATAAAACTGACACTGTTTGACTCAGTCTAGTTTGACTGACAATAAAATGAAGTAGGCTACTTTTACTGTGTACTTTTTGGGTAATACTCTCTCAAAGTCCCTGAGACAACACAAATCATGCCACTTCTGCTATATTTGATGAGAGATAAAATAATTTTTAGCCATAAGTTCTTAATAAAATTGGTACTGTTGGACTCAGTACTTGTTAGACTACTACCACAAATACAATGAAGCACTTTTACTGTGTACTTTTTGAGTAATACTCTGTCAAACTCCCTTCCCGAGTACAATAATGCATGTTTTTTATCTTTGATGAGAGATAAAATGATATTTTGTCATAAGTTCATAGTAAAATTGATACTGTTGGACTCAGTACTACTTGGACTACTACCACAAGTACAATCAAGTACTTTTAAAAACTCCTGTCCTGAGTACATTCATTCATGTATTCTGCTATCTTTGATAAGAGATAATACTATATTTCAGATATTTATTTAAATAAGAAGTGACCTTGAATAAATATTGTAAAACAAAGCCTATAGTATATCACCTGCAGGCTTAACCAGTGTGTATTTCTTCCTGCACTACAAGATTTCGATGTGTACAAATCTGGGCCATTTATTGTGTCATTTCTCCAAACACATACCAGTACAAATGCCTGTATTGGAGTCTTAAAAGGAGCAGTAGAAGGACTTAAGCAGCATCATAAGAGGCCAACAAGAGTGACAAGGGTGTGTCACTGTGCTGAAGGAAAGTTGTGAACAGCTATCCAGGATAGTCTCTAAAGACTTTCCAAGGGGTAACAATGCTGCTGCTGGAGTACTGATCTAGTGGATCTAGTGTTGATGTCATCTGTCTACCATATCCTCTTAAAATACTCTAACATTATCTGTACATTACATTACATTACATGTCATTTGTTAGACGCTTTTATCCAAAGCGTCTTACATACATTCAGTACTGTGGACAATCCCCACAGGAGCAATTTGGGGTGAGTGTCCTCCCCTGATTCAAAGTCCAGCACACTGACCACAGCCTCCCAGTATTGTGAAGAACATTTTTCTAACGCTTATCAAATATAGCAGAAAACATGCATTATTCTACTCAGGAGGGGAGTTTGACAGGGGATTACTCAAACACTTGATTGTACTAGTGGGAGTAGTCCAAGTAGTACTGACTCCAACAGTATCAATTTCATGTAGAACTTGTTGCAAAAAATAATAATGTTATCCCTCATCAAATATAGCAGAATACATGAATTATTGTACTCAGGAGGGGAGTTTGACAAAGGATTACTCAAAAAGTACACAGTAAAAATACTTGATTGTACTTGTGGGAGTAGTCCAAGTAGTACTGAGTCCAACGGTCCCAATTTTATTAAGAACTTATGGCAAAATATATTTTATCTCTCATCAAAGATACCTAAAAACATGCATTATTGTACTCGGGAAGGGAGTTTGACAGAGTATTACTCAAAAAGTACACAGTAAAAGTACTTCATTGTATTTGTAGTAGTAGTCTAACAAGTACTGAGTCCAACAGTACCAATTTTATTAAGAACTTATGGCTAAAAATCATTTTATCTCTCATCAAATATAGCAGAAGTGGCATGATTTTGTTCTCAGGAGGGGACTTTGAGAGAGTAGGCCTATTACCCAAAAAGTACACAGTAAAAGTAGCCTACTTCATTTTATTGTAGCAGTCAAACTAGGACTGAGTCAAACAGTGTCAGTTGTATTAAGAACTTATGGTACTTATGGTAAATGACTTGTATTGCAAATAAAGCAGAAAAAAACATGCATTATTTTACTCTTGTACAGCGATTACCGTGAAGGCGCTATTAATTACGCACTCAAAAATGAATAGCTGCTGATTTGACCAAGCGAACGCGAGAGACGGCTGAGTTGACCGCAGTTATGCAACAGCAACCAAAGCTAATCTGACTATTTTGACTACTTGCTATCCTATTGTGGCATAAGCCGTTTTCTACAGGCACATTTGACCTTTTCATTTTTTTATTTTTTTATGATTCTACTTGTGATAGTCGGACATGACAACCTGTGCAGCCCATGTATTGATTCCATCCGATAGCTGCTATAATACAAAACAAAACGTCTGCCTGCTCTCCACAATGATCAATAACAGCGAACGGATGGTCAAAGTAAGGTACAAATAAACAGAATCACACGAAGCCTGGTTAGTGTTGCCTGACTTTATAAAGTGTGTTTTTTTTTATAAGTGTGTGGTTGCGTTCTAGTCACTTTGCTCAGCACTACTGCTTGTTACAACTTTTATTTTCCGTACTCGCCATAAACTGTTATTATGGCTCAGGTTAATCTCGTCGCCCGAAGTGAGCGTGGTTCTTGGTTCTTGCCGGAACCGGTTTGGTTTATTGGCAGTTTGCAAACCACTACTGGAGTGTGAAACAAGAGCTATTGAGTCAGTGTTGTGGTGCTGTTGCTTTGGTCTGGATCTGTGAGCTAACCACGCCCCGTTCATTTGAATATAAGAAATGGAAATGTAATGTGGCATTATGAAATACAAGTCCCCTGAAATAAATAAATGTGGCATTATGAAATAAAAGTCCCATGAAATAAATAAATGTGTATTTAAATGTATATTTATATATATTTATTGCCTTATTTATTTATTTCAGAATGTATTTCATAACCGTATTTATTTATTTCATAGGCATATTTATAGATATATGTATTCATTTAATTATTGATGTATTTATTTATTTATTTAATTTTGGCTTAAACGGCATTCCATATTCCCTCAAAGTTTTTTATACTCTAAAAACGTAAACATATTTTTTAAGATTGTTTGTGTTTTTTTTTTCTGGCATAACCTGCCTTACTCTCCTCCTAATTCCCTTTCAATTATTATTGAAAGGTTCAAAAATACATTAATTTATATTTCTCTTTGTGAATTCACTGTGCATATCAAGTTTTTCCTGTTTATATACTTATTTTAATCCTTAACTAAAGTAGTGTTAGAGAGAGAGATTAACCTTTATTAAGAGAGAGAGAGTCAGTTGGTCATCCGTATGCAAATTGGAATTCATTCAGGATATGTTCTCCAGTGAGACAATTTAGAGAGAAAACAATAGAATGGATGAGTTGGGTGTATATTTTACAACTTTATATTTTCTAATTTGTCTTAGTTTCCCATACACTTAATGGTAGCCATGACACTTAGAACGTCTCACTGTAATCACAAAATACATGAACCAAAGCGGTCCTGCTGGTTGTTGTTTTGACTATGCTTGGATCACAGAGGGTGATGTGATCAGTAGAGAGAAACTGTCCTTCTGCGCGCTTGTTGTGTGTGTGTGTGTGTGTGTGTGTGTGTGTGTGTGTGTGTGTGTGTGTGTGTGTGTGTGTGTGTGTGTGTGTGTGTGTGTGTGTGTGTGTGTTGTGTAAAGGATACGCATGTGTGTGGGCAGCCAGCGGCAGTGTGAAGCAGGCTGCTGGTAATGAAAGCAGGAGGAAGAGGTTAGAGGTGGAGAGGAGGTCAAGTAGACCACAGTGAGACATACACACACATATAGACACACAACAGCAAGATAATGCATAGTAAATCTGCATAGTTCAGTGAACACAGCCCATCCAACCACCCTGCCACACACACAGATACACACCTTTATTGCACCACCCTGCTGACTTAGAGGACAATGTAAATTCAGTCAGGGATGAGTAATAACACTGCAGAGACACACACTCTCCTACACATGCAGTTGTGTATGGGCACACACACAATGACATTTTCTTGCTTCTAATTTCTGACAAAGCCTCACCAGCTTGGACCTTGGGCTCATAATAGGCAACATAAAAATAGAAGCACTGGGTATGCACAAAGCCCAGATGCTTGCATTCCAGAAAATGCTAATTATGTTATAGGGTCTCACTGTAATGCATGAGGTACAGCCGTTTCCTTCAAAAGCAGGAAACCAGAGAAATATAGCTTCGATTAAATGAAAACATAAGAAATATCAAATTATGCACAAAATAGAGCTTAACACTGCATAAAAGGGACATATGCTAATTTAATTCAAATAAGTAATTTAACATTTTAATTTTTTTTTCTACACCTAACACTGTAATGAATTTTCACATGGATATCACATACAAGACAAAAATGCAGCATGTGTTAAATTAAATTATCACAAAAGAAGGGAAATTGGATTGTACAATTTCACATGTAGTGTTCACTCTTACTGTACACACACATTTTTGCTAGCTTGACAGCTCTGAGTTATTTGACAAGGCAATCATGAGGAGAGCATTACACGATAATTGTATTGTAAAGACTTAACCAGTGTTCATAAAAATAAATACTAAACTAACAATTCCATGTGTCACCAATACACACAATTGTTCAACTGAGCAAAATGTATACAATGCTGTTATGAATAAATATTTTCTTGGCTGGGAAGTAGTCATGTTTGATTTGAGATTTATCATTTTGCAATAAGATTCCCATGCTGTGTCTTTGTTTAACTTTGATCTTTAGACTTAGCATTGGCGTGGTGTAAAGAAACCATCTATTTTTTAACATGAAGCATTTTTATCTTGTGTATATACTTGACCATTAGACTAGACTGAAATTGAGTTGAAGTTGGGAACGCATGAATAAAAAATGACTTTGCTGTGGCTCGAGAAGAATTCAGAACAATATGACTTGTTAAAGAACCCATGAAATGGAGATTGGAGCTGACTTTATGAAAAGTGGACCTGATGAAAAGGCAACAGGCAGGGGTTTGCAAGCTAATGAGCAATGGAGCACATCACAGCAGAACTTCACAGTACATTTACCGTGCAGTTGAGGAAAATGATTTTGGTCTTTTTTGAGAGCAACTTTCTAACAGGTAAACTTTTATGAAACTTTAATTCAGTATCTTCTCCTTGGTGAACCTTAGGGTGAGGAGCATTGCTTACACCACAATAAGTCATTTTTCACTTCATGGGTTCTCGAGTAGTCAATGCTTATCACATTATAATAACATTAGAGCTGGCTGTTTTCTCTGCCCCAGATTTGGCTGTGTGGGAGAAAGGGACCATGCAGGGAATTTTGTCAAGGAGAGAGAAGTGCAAACTTCTAACTAAGTTTCTTTCTCACATAATGATGCACCTGTCCATTAAAGCCAAATGAGAACATTAAGTCATACATAACACTCAAGTTAAAAAAAACACATACTCACATGCTCATTTGTATGCTCGTTTACCCGTCCCTTGTTCCTTCACCTCCCCCAAGCTCTCTCCTCATTGACTTAATTAGTGTGTGCATTAAACACACCTGGTAGAGTGAGGAAGACAGTGAGAGAGACCCTGTGTAAATTCTGAATAAATGTGGCACAGCATGTGTGACTGTTTGGCATATTTCACCATTCCCAGGATTTACATAACTTCCCAGGGACTCATATGTTTAGACATCTCCCATCCCTCGGATGGATTGTTCTCAAATGAAAAAAGGTTATCAAGTCATGTTAAATTATATTTTACATTTACATACATTTATCACCATATCATTTGGTTGTGATGTATAGTTGTTTAAACTCTAATATAGTTACAACCAAAATAATTAGTGCTTGATTAGGAATGTACCTAAGTGGAAAGGAAATGAGGCTTTAATTAAGAAACCAAAGTGTAATTACACAATAACAAAGATATTACACCGCTCTCGTTCTAGGAGTGTTGTGTGCACCCATACACGATGTGGCCTAGTTTCAGCTTGACTGTGTGAGTTAATGTGGACCAACTGCTGAGTGGCTCAAACATTGTGCACATCTGTCCTACATGTTTTTTTCACTTTCCATATTTCTCTCCCTCATTTGCAATTTTCAACTCTCTGACTCTCCGCAGAAAATCCTTGAGTGTCTTTGATCTCTGGTGGGGGAGCTCAGTGCTGTTGCACGTTGTGTCAAACGCAGTACAGTGGACATTACAGGCAATCATTGTGTGAAATCTTCATTTGCCTTTTTTCTGTCATGCAACCTTCCTCTTACAGTACCTGCAGTTTCTGCACTGAACACTAACTTTTACAATGAGGAAGATTACAGGGCTCACTGTTGGATAATGGTGCCAACAAACACAAACAGCAAAACAGCCTCAAACTGAAAAAAAATTCCATCTTAGTGATTGCTTTCGTGAGATGTTTGTTCTCTTTGAGACAAGTTGGCAGGATCGTTCTTCACAAGGAAACAGTATTGACTGGACATTCTTAGACATTCAGCCAAAGTCTTGGTTAAGGCAGGGAGGCCAAACAACTCACATAATATTTTCCCTGCAACTTCGTTCAACACATCCTCTAATTAGATGTTTCAGAAAAACTTGTAAAGATACTGCCCAGGCAGTTATTTCAGCTTTTCCTTCAGTGACTTCTGCTTCCTCTCACATTAAAAGATAGTAAGGCCGGCCACTCAGAGCATTCAAACACCATTTCTCTGTCCATAGTTCTAACATGCACGTCATCACAGCTACACACTTTACTCCTGAAGTTTAAATGAATCGTATTAACCCATTTGTAATAAAGGTGAACTCTGCTGTCCTTGTTTGGTGATATTATCATTGGACCGAACTTCACACTTGCAGTCATGCACAGATATAATGGAATTATGTTTAAATGGATGTCAGCAATAAGTTGTTTGAATGTCATTCAAGCACAAACATTGATAACACCTTTCTCAGAAATGTTTACACTAGCTGTTAATCACAGCGCTATATACTGTAATGACACACTTCTAGTTCATTTAATCTTGTCAGGCATCTGAATAAAAAATAAAAAGACAGTTATGTTTGATAAACCTATACCCTCTTATTCTATAGCTAAAGCAATGCCAGAGTTTCTATCGGTTACAAAATGTTCTCTATATCTCTGAAACCCTTGGTTAATGTCCTCAAATCATAGTCATCTCTAAGGTCTTGACAGGCCAACATAGTTGCAAAGAAATTAGATATTTTTCACAACCGTACCTAAAATATACTCCATCCCTCATATTTAAATTACATTAAAAACAACTCCAGGTCAAACAATGGTAGATATGGTGAGGGTTTAAATAAACATGAGATACATTTAAAGAATAATAGTGGATAGCCACATACCGTATGTCTGTCATAGTCTCAAAGAAGGACACTTATTGCTATCTTTTGTTTGACCTAATGATGGTTAAAAGGATGATAATCTCTGTTTTCACTTTGTACTGGATTGTTAATTTCATGAGATGGGTGAGCTGTTTTGTTTTATTTTAGTTTGACCCCAGGAAGAATAGCCAATGTTCATGCTAATGCTAATTGGGAATCCTAATAAAGAAAGAAAGAAAGACCAAAAACTGCTACAGCATTATTAGAGATCTTTGCCAATGTGACCCAGATGAATCAGAACAAGATGTTAATATGCAAACATCTAAAACATATCTAACATTTAAAAGTAATGGTCAGCAAACTCTTCTATCTGTCGTCGTCACACATGCTGTACTCTTAAAGCTTGATTCCATAATGGTGAGGTGCAGCTGCTTTTAGTCAAGCTGTTCATGGCAGTTATCCCAGAGATGTAGGTATGCCAGACCACACGCTCATACACCAGCATGCATTCAAGAGCACATCCACATGACTTCCTTAAAAGGGGACTTGCTCAGCAGGGATGTATTCACTGCCCTGCTAGCTGTCCACATTATGGAGTGACTCAAGCACACACACACACACACCACACACACAAACACACACACAACACACACACACACACACACACACACACACACACACCCACCACCCCCACACACACACACAACACCAGCACACAACACACACCCACACACATGGTGTAGAGGACATAGGCTCCATATGTGGAACCCCACGGTTTAAAGGACACTTAAACACACAGGACACTCAAACTGTTTGTCCATCATTCAAAATGTTTGGTAGTTAATTCAGATTACTACATTTAAAGAGTATTGGCACAGATTGAGATTAACCTGACGCATCCAATCTTCAGCCGTCTCGAGACTTTCTGCTCCTTCCTGCATCATGCAATTCATTTTAGTTAATCACACTTCACATGTCGTATTGGGTATTTGGAAATCTGGATGATACGGTGCGTGTTTTTATTACAATTTCAATGCACATCCAGTGGCAGCATTCCAAATTCAGAAGTGGTTATCCAAGTCATCAAATCACTTTTCAATAGTTGAACATTTGGAAAAATACTAATTTGCTTTCATGCTGAGTCCCATGGAAAGATGCTAATAACGCTATATCATTTTTAGTTTAAACCAATTCAATCTCACCTAGAACAACTAAATGTTGTATTGTACAATTCAATTCTTCTTTGTTGAAAATAATTAAATGTTTTGGTTGAGAATTTAAAAGCTTTTCCAGTGCTTTTGTTCAACTGTACTGTAGAGCTGTAGTGTAGTCTACTAACTAATTGAATACATGATTGATCAATGGTTAAATAATCACCACCTGATTATCCATTAATCATGAGAGTAATGTTCAGCCTCTGAAATATGGATTCCTTCTCTTTTATCAAGTGTATTTCATATTAAAATGAACATCTCTGGGTTTAGGATTGACAACACATTTAAGACATCTTCATTTTAAAGACACCTTGTCACTTTTTTAATTACAATTTCTTCACATTTTGTAGAAAGTAGAATCTAATCCGATAATGAAAATGACAGTAAGGTGCATCAGTACTGTGCTGTTGGCATGTTTTGTTTCTTTGACTGGCAGAGCTCTTGATCACTGTCTCCTTGTTCCCTGCACAGGTAAGAAATGAGACGCTGCTGTGTGTGTGGAAGGAGGACGTCTCTGGAGCTGCGTGAAGACTGAGGAGAGCACTTAAACCTTTTTGCTGCGCTTTGATAAAGGCTCGACTTTGTATCCACAGTGGACTAAACATCCCTCGTGGAAGAAGCCTGCACATGCCTAGGTTTTTAAGCAGTCAAATAATGAGATCAATAAGTGAAAGGTTATTTTCATTGCAGAGGATTGTTGTGTTTCATTCCAGTTGATCTCTGAGCAGAGTGCTGAAGGTGAAATGTTGTGCAAAGTGAATAAAGATTGTTGTACTTGCACTGTCTTGAAGTTCAAATTACACATCCATGTTATCGTTTTCACAAGGTTCAATAGAACCATGTGATCTGTTATTGACACATTATGATCTTTTCTCTTCTTTTGTCTTTATTGGTGCAAAATTCAGCAGGTAGTCTAACAAAAGATACGCCCAGATCGCCGCAATTCTTGCATCTCCTTAGTTACTCCCAGTAAAACAGGGTTAATTTATTAAATGTATTGTACACAAAGCCCTACATGAAGGTTGTACCTCTTAATCTTTTTAATGACCTTCCCTACTACATCAGATCTGCTGAATCTGTTTTAATCTGTTTCAATTAGGAATAAGAAGATGTGATGAGATGAATTTGATGAACGCGGTACAAGTGGACTGAGATGTGTGTCACAGTCACAGAGGCACTGTCTGTTGTGACTTTGTAAGTAAGGGAATGGCGTTAAAGGGGCCAATTATGCTCATTTTTGGGTTGATATTTAAACATGCTTTAATGTTCAGAAAGGTTTTTTCCGACCAGAACCCAGTCTGCTTATATTGGTCAGCTGGCCGGCTCCTGTTGTGATTAGTCAACCGCTTAAAGATGTAGATGTAGAAAACCAGAAATTGGATAAAATAAATCCTTCTTTAAAGAGCAGCCCAATCATTTTCAGATTCCTCTCTGTACCCATGGAGACCACCCCTTGTTCATCCACAGTTACAGACATCACGATGAACGCAGCCTCGTTACCCCCCGTTCACAGCTAATGGTAAACAACCAGCATGCAACCATCATTTTACATTTAGTCGCAACATACACACACAAACACACACACACACACACACACACACAACACACACACACCACACACACACACCGCAAGAGGCTAAACACAGGACGCTGTGCGTTTTTGTTGAGAGTGAGAGGAGTGCATTTCCTCCACTTGTCTCACACACACAGACGTACACTCTGTCTCCCTGGTACGATTAAGTACTTCCAACTGTCCCCTGGAGACTTTGATGCCAAATAAGTGACACTAAGAGAGGCTCAGATGGAGTGTGTGTCAGTAGTTGACCACAACATTCTCCAATTCTCCTTAAAACTAAACTTTTACCTATATAAACACCCTTGAAAAATGTAAAGTTGCTCTTTTGGCTTATTAAACCGACAAAGATATTTCAAGTTGTAATGAAGGGCTGAGGGGTCAGCACACGGGGCCTCTAGGTGCTGCAGTAGCGCCCCCTAGTGGCAGCTGTAGCAGGTCAAGAGCACAGCGCCTTGTTGAGAAGAGAGATGAAGTGTTGAGCGTTGCCTTCACAGGGTGCTGGAGCCCCTCCAGCTGACATTAGGGAAGGGTCACAACAGGGCCATAGCCAAGGATCCCTTATCCAAATCAAACTTATTTATATCACTTGTGATGATCAATCACAAAATAAATCCTAAAGCCGGTGACCTAAGATTTTCATCATCATAACTACACTGTAGCTATGTACATATGACTAATAAAAGCATTGAACCTTGAACTGAACCTTTTCAAACATTCCTTTACTGGAACACCTGACATGCTTATTCTTGAACACAGCTACAGTTTATGTAAAAGAACAAGACAAGAGAAATGTCTTAAATGCATCCCACCTTTTTTATTTTGAACCATCTCATCACAGAATTCCCATAAATCAATGTGAGAGTAACACTGTATACATATCAAAATACCAAGGCACATGGAAAGAAAAGCACTTCAGAAATAATAAACTAGAAAGTATTTCATACAAAAATATAAATATCATTTAAATTAAAATAGTTTCACCAACCCTGGAGTGTCACAGACTTGTCTTAAAAATATTAAAGGATATACACATGGTAATACATACATTAATAATACATTAATTATATTAAATTGATAAGACACACAGTATAAAAAACGTTCACACGGTAATGAGGCAACACAAAATCACCCCAAATATCTGAGCAAGGAGGACTCACAGTAATGATTATGAATTTGTTATTCACTCAACTGCCAGTTCATTAGTTTCACTAAACCTGTTGATGTTGATTCTGGTTCCCTGAATGTAACCACCATCATGACTGCTTTTAAATCTTCTACAATTATTTTCTTACACATTAAAAGTGCTGTTAGCAATTTTATTGATTAGTAAACGCAGCATCCTGATTATGGCCGGAGGAGGCAGTTTAGATCAGCTCCTCCATGGTGATGAGAGACATGGTCACCGTCCTCTGTGAGTGGGGCAGCTGACCCCCCCACTGTCTGCCTCGCTGCCTCTGAGCAGGAAAGTGCTGTCACCACTGCTTCTTTGCAGGTGCAGACGTTGCTGTGACCAAAAAAAAACTGATCAGTCTTCTTAAACTTTAAACACTTTGAAAACAAGTTCTTAAACCTGCATTAAACAGCACTTTAGTAAGTACAGTCAATCCAAAGAGTTTTCTGGGATTTATTTTGTAACATAACACAATTCA
Organism: Trematomus bernacchii; assembly: GCF_902827165.1. Lineage (NCBI taxonomy): Eukaryota > Metazoa > Chordata > Actinopteri > Perciformes > Nototheniidae > Trematomus > Trematomus bernacchii. The sequence continues at coordinate 51,725 of NW_022987766.1, forward strand.
GTCTTTAGTTAAACCCTCACGCCAGAATCTTTTGTACTCATGTAAATGTCCAATTCAGAAGTGCATATTTAATTCAACTTGATAAATGATTAAATCTGTGTATGTGTAGTTTGGAAAATCAAAGTGATTTAGGAATCAGTGATCTAATCTAGTCACATGGTCCGGTGTGGTACCATGTAATCTTGTTTTCATCACATGAAAACATCGTCTTACCTTTATCACTGGAGCGAGCATGTCTTCTCTTCCTGATCTTTCGGCCCTACACACAACAAAATAAATAAAAATGAAGTATTTGCAGTGTTTCATAAGCTCTTGTTATTGATAGAAACATGTTGGAGGTGTGTACTTACATAATTCTCCCTATAGGACCAGTGAGGATTCTGCTGGGCGTGGAGCCGTTTCTCCTCTTGTGACTGACTGAAGTACTTTTCCTTGTCCTCCTCAGTCATTGCCTTCCACTGTGGACACATGAAAACACACTGTTAGGACACACTAACACAAACACACTGACACTATACAGATAGTGTACAGGCAGCACAAGCATAAAAACATCAGCACACACAAAGCTCTAAATCTTTGGTGATGAGACAACAAATGAAAGTCTCTGTAAAAATGTGTGAGTTACAGTTAGAAGACTTTTTACAAGCTGGCCTGTTAAAAATATTTATATGTATCCGACTTAAACATACGGACCAAACACACTTACCCTCTGGCCCAGGATTTCATTCACAGCCGCTGTGCCTCGCCTCTCGGAGACAACCTCCGCCTTCACGTGGTCTCGGTGCTCCTTCATGTACAGCATGAAGGCATTCAGGGGCTTCCGGATGTACGGGCGGTTGTTGTCCTGCTGTTTGTTATGCCATCTCTTTCTACGGGAAAAGAAAAAAGAAAAATAAGAAAGAAATGTTAGTATAAATATAGAACATATGGGTACTGTGTTGTTACATTAAACCCCTTTAAAATACATGTATTATAATAATGTTGATGTAGGCATTTCCTAGATAAATGACTCCTTAAATCAAAACAGATAGAGGATAATGAGTACGGCTCATGTATGGCTACAGATCACAACAGTTTAAAAAGAGAGTAAACTTACTTTGAGTTGTAGCTCAGTGAAGGAGCAGCAGGGACGGGAAACTGGAAGTAGGGAGGAGGGACCTCGTACAACTCCTGTCCATTACTACACAAATAAAGGAGGATGGACACACATTAGATAATAGAAAGAGTGTGTGATGATACAAGCAGACTGTCATTGGCACTGTTGTTGTTAGTATTATTGTTAGAAGCTAAGAAGTATCTCATCCAATCAGATCATTAATCAATAAGGAAATAAATCCATATTCTTACATTTTATTACTAACATTTTAAAAGTGCTTAATCTATTTTATATCATCTAATTCCAATATCTATCTTACCTTTTCATGTTTCTTGCAGCAAAATAAGCAAACTTTAACTTAATAAAATTAAACAGCCTTTTCTGTTTGTACCACTACATTTTAATATTTTTCTCTTCTTTTTGAGAAAGGAAGTGAATATTTTTAAATTGTAAAAGAACGCATATAACAAACACATTTCACTTTTTATCAATTGAAATTACTGATGTTTATTTTTATATAATTTTGTTGTCCTTTTTCACTGCTTTATTACAGTATGGTAGGGGAAGATTCGGTCCTACGTGGAGGAGGAGAACATGGGTCTTTGGTATGCTGGGCATCAGAGGAACAAGGAGAAGACCTATCCTGAGGCTGGTGAAACAAAGATCAAGGCGCCACTTAATTCCTCTGGTCACAAAATACGTTCGCCAAGGGACCACGGTGATAACGGACATGTGGAGGGCATACATCACTGCAATCGCAGAAAGTGGCTTTGTCCATTTCTCTGTGAACCACAGCCGTTCATTTGTGAACCACAGCCGTTCATTTGTGAACCCACACCCAAAACATTGAGCGGGCTTGGTCAACTTACAAGTCACAGGTCTGGAGACTGTGAGGAAACCGCACAGTGAAGACTCTGAAGAGTCATCTTGCTTTGATCGAGTGGACACATTGGCTGGCAAATAAACACAAAGATGGTCCCTTAGACAGATTGCTGCATGACATACGCCACTTTCACAAGTTCTGAAAGCAACCTCCTTTTTGTTATTAGTGTGCTTTGGATTGTTGTTTAAATAAAAATGTAAACTTGAGTGCACAGGGTTTGTTTGTTTGTTAAACTGCTTAAATAATGGTGAGGTAATCATTAGTTAATGGGCAACTACTGTTTTAGTAATGGTAAAGTAAGCATTAGGTAATGGGTAACTACTGTAACTACCTGAGTTAGCACATTTCTACATTTTCACAATGATAATCAAAAAGCAAGTTTTACACATTGGGCTTTTGTGTTTTAATCTACTTACAAACTGGTTACAAATAAAAATGTAAAACAACAAAAGGCAGTATAAAAAGGTGAAAGTGAAACAAACAGCGAACACATACAACTGAATACAACAGTTGTCTATTCTCCTAAAGTTGTGGTCCCATTTCTACATTTTAACAAATATAATGTACATGTGTGGTTTTATAAGCTCCTATAATTTTGAAAGCAGCATAAAACCCCTAAAATAAATCCAATTATACATTTTTTTGTCAAATAATACCTTGTAACTGCAGGTAATTCCATTGAAAACAAAGTAACATTTGAAAAATACAAGCAGGTCACTAGCTAGTATTTTGGGTTCTCTTTATGAAAGCCTTTTTTTAAATTGCAATATTTCCTCTGTTTAGATAAAACCTTATACAAAGATTATTCACCTCACAGATGTGGCCGGTGGTTTTCCGTTTTGCTGCCTCATGTTTTGGGGGTCCATCGCTCTTCACGTGCTTTTTGGCGTCGGCTCGGTGACTACTGAACGCAGCGGACGAGAAATCTAAAAATAAACATCAACGGATTACTGATGCGCCGGTTGTCAAGGCTGCGAGAGGATCCACTTTTGAATGTAAACAAAGTAGTCCATCATCCATTACAATTTCCTCCGGTTTTTTTTGTAATGCTGAATATGCAAAGTGCAGTTGGATCGTGCATTTTGCAACGTGACTTTGTCGCAGCACTCCATCTGTCACTTTGCATGTCCACAAAAAAAAAGGCAGGGGGGGTATATCTGACAAACACACGCGCACACACAAGGGAACGGTTGACCTCGTGAACTACTCGTGTCATGGGGATTCTACTAGCACAAATGTTGAATTATGAATTATGGAAGCCATAATATCAGATGCATTTCTGTGTTTGTCCACTAGATAGCGCCCAACGCGTTAAAAAACGTATAGAGACCACTAGCGCCAGACATCTAATATAAGCCCTATTCATTAAAAAAAAAATGTAAAGAGTGACAAAACACAGCTTAATAAATTGAGTTTTTATTTAGAATCGGTGTATGATGAATGTCTGTTTGCCTGTTTGTCAAATGTGCATGTGTTATATTGGGACCCCTTTATAGTTTGGAATTTAAATAGAAGTAGGCCTACTGGAAATAGGCTACTTCTAATAGCCTACATGCTTCTTTCAGTTGTTCTGGCTGATCAGACATCTGCTCAGGTTGAGGTTGCATGATGTCAGAGGACTCAATCCACCAATAACAGTTTAAGAGTCTAAATCGAACAGGTGCTAACAGAAGATTGAGAGATGTCAATCAAGCATGAAGAAGCCTCATCAGGTAAAGTCATTAAAAACATCTGTAGGCATTCACCATCTTCAAATCCTCTTCATTATGTGATGCATTGTGGGAATAGCTTTGCCTGCAAACTATGCAAGAAAACAAACAATAATGTCAGTATCTTGCTGTCTCTATCAACGGATGCATTTAAAGGTCTTGAGGACTCCTTTTTAAATTGCGCTTGATTTGTGGTCATTGTAAAAGTTACCCAGGATTCATTTTGTCATCTTGAAACGGGTGAACAGTGTAGAGGGGTAGATGCTGATTTGTCTTATAGTAGCCAAAGTATGCACATTAAATTCAAATGGCAGTTAATGCTTAAACACAGAGAACTTTGTTGCATTGATGGTTAGACTTGTAAACAGATTATCATTGCACCATTCAGGCAAACTTCACAGTTATTATGTGGATTATAGTTGATGCAAATTGCAAACATATTGAGACTAAGTCTTCACAATCCTCACTCAATCCAAGCAGTTTTGCAGTGTCATGCAATGTGAATCTCTATCCACTTTATCTGCTGTTTTGTGTTACCCAAATCCACTAAATTAGATTGTAACTTGAATTCGAGGCATCTATCAGTAGCAAAGGGACATAGCCTACTGTGTGCCCTCCTATGCATGATGTCTAATGAACACAATCAAGATCTATTCTCATGTTTGCACGCTTTAGTTAGCGCTTCTTTCCTCCCAGAGCTTTTAAGATGTTCGTGCGTTTTTACGCAGCGCCATGGCCAACGTTGCCATTCTTTGGCTGCAGAAAATAAAATTCAAACATAAATTATACCCACGAATTATTTTCTATGCGTGCTCTTCTTTATTGCCCTTACAGTAAAACATGTTTTTTCTTTACAAAACGCAACCAGTAATTGCATGTTTACGCAGCGTCCTGTTTGAGATGTGACAGGAATACAATATAACTGCACTCCATGTCAACTAATGGCAATAGTGCTCGACTGTAAAAGCGCAAAGGAGCGGGTCAATACATTATGTTAATCAGTCAGGACAGATTGGAGGCGTGTTGTTGCCGTAATGAGGGGGAGCATGCCTGCACCGTGGAAAAGCTCCGAGTGGTAAAGCTGCCTCTGCTACATGCACACTGCCTTCCATTTCCCCAGCCTCTCTTTGTACTTTATTGTGCATTATAGCAATTTCCTCTGCAGCTAGACTCCTGTGCAAGCGCTCGGTGCAACAAGTTAGCAGGAGCTGTGCGTGTGCAGGTTGACTTTGCTCCACTCATCTCTCTGTCGCCACAAAGTCCCTGTACGTGAACGCGGCGTGGCAGGCACACACACGCAGCACAGTCACAGTGTGCCATACATTCGTGACTCCGCGCCAGATGCAGTTTGCTCTCAACACGCGCGTGTAGTTGTAGTTCAATGGAGATCTCGGAGGCAAGAGGAGCATCTAAGTGCGTGGAAAAAATGGAGAAAGAAGTGGCGCCTCAGAAGCGACAACACTGCCGCACAACAGTGGTGAACATTATCTCGTCTTTATGCTCAGTGGCGTCCATCGCCTTTTGCATTCTCCTGAGCATTAACACAGCTGACGTGAAGAACCGGGTTGTGGATTTGGAGAGTGGGAATGACGAGCACACCTTGATCCGAGCCCCGGGCTACTCTATGGATGATTTTAATTCATTGATTGAGCAACGAGTGGATGATCTGCTCTCTCAGGTAAGATTCACCCTCTTCTTTAATTGTTTTACTTTCCCCTAAACACGCACTTTTGAATAAAAACGTCATTCTTTTCACATTTCAGCGCTCCTATGAACAATTTGTCAAGATCCGGACTGCCAGACAAGCATCTCCTGAATGCAGCTGCCCTCCAGGTACATGCAGCTACTTTTCTCCCATTGCATTGTGGACATGTGGTTTTCTGCAGGTGTGTGAGACTGGGGTTAAGCCTGTGTGTGAGTTGGTGTTAGAATGAATGGAAGCCTTCTGATTCTGCCTTTTAGTTTATTTAATTGAAACCTGATGGTGGCAGTTTGCATGGGCAGTGTTGATAGTTGCTATGAAGGATGCAGACAGCTGACTGCCATTAAACTTAACAGAAAGAAAGGCATTTAACAGCGCTCTATACATAGAAGTGCTGAAGGGTTGTTTGAGATGTTGTCTGCTCACTTGGAAAATAAATGTTGAAATTCACATTTCCCACCAGTAGATGGAAACATTTATTCCTTCAGCTTTCTGGTCATTTTTGGGATGGAGTCGAGGTTTGGTTAGTGAGGCAGTGTGGGGAGATGTAGCTCGAGAGTTTTGGAGGGAATGCTGCACAATGTTAGCCAGAACATCACATTTGTTCATGTGCATCGGTGTAAGAACTCATTGGGAAAAAACTGTCAATGCTGCTCCTGATATTTGAGCTCCATTATGCTTACAGAATATGATGAGCTACTTACCAATTTTAATGGAAGTTAATGGTTATTCAGTTTTTCAATTAAGAATGTTTTCCATCTGTTAAACATCTCAGGATTGTGGACAAACATTTCTAAAATCAATAATATGAATGAGTGGATAACTGGTCCTACTTTTTAAAAAACAAACCCTAAAACCAGCCATTGGATGAAAAAAGCATTTTGTCAAAGCTAAAACTGGGATGGTTAGCTCACAAAAAAGTTGGCATTTATGAGATTCATGCATAAGACACTTGGATATGTGCATTTCTTTAGGATTCCACTAGATGTGTATTTTTTCTGTGAAATATTGTTGCCTCTAAAAAATTGCACATTTGGGATAAAAACGGAATCCTTGAAATCAGAATAAAGTGTAGTATGTCACCTTTTTGTAAATAACACGTCACTGTGCATGGCAGAAATGTGCACTCATTGAGGCACATGTGAACATTAGCTTGTTCCTGCAGACTGCTCTCTGTAACTGCTGAGCCACAGTTAGACTGCATGCTGCAGGAAACTGACTGGCATGTTTTCACAACTTTTGAAAGTCTGATGCACCCGTCCACATCAGAGCCTCAGTGGGCTCCAGCTGGGGATGTAATACAGTAAGTGTGAACATACTGCAGGCGACCTCAATGGAAAGGTCATGGCTGTGACATTGTGCAGAGTGGAAGCCTTGTGGTTGGATTTTTCGGATGGACAATCCAGGTGTCAGAAAGCATCTGTGCAGCAGGAGTGATGTGCCCTTGGCAGGAAGCTGACATCTTACTAACACCAGGGACTGTTCTGTTGGGGACCATGACCTCTGACCCCTCTGTGGAGACAGAAAGCAGTCCTGAAAAATACATTCATTTAAAAATAAGGCCTTAATTGAATAATTCAAGTCTTAAAAATGCTACATTGGAAGAATGATTTCCTGTTTTTACTGATGCTGCATTGTTAAATCTCAACACACTTCTGTTTTAAGAAAAAAGAAAAGATATGCACCTCTTGTGTTCACATCATGCAGAACCAGAAAGACGGAATATTTGCGAGTCTTACATCTAACCGCCTTAATCCATGAAAAGATTCCCACTGCCACAAACATAATCAAAGTACCATTATCATAATCAAAGAAACAGGGCTGGTAAATGCAATAACTCTAAATGAATGAGATGCATTTTCTTGTTTTCACAAGTGATCTTATCAATTGCAAATGAGTCATCTGCTGTTGCAACAGTGTGGAGGTGGAGTGGGTGTGGTGTGGAGGTGGAGGTGGGTGTGGGTGTGGAGGTGGATGTGGGTGTGGGTGTGGATGTGGAGGTGGAGGTGGAGGTCAGTGGACCAGCCAGACGAGAAGGATCCAACACTTTTTTATTTTCGCAGGGATCCTCTCCTCTGGTGTGACATAATGCGACAGATGGTCAATGTTTATTTGCATTGTCTTTTCACCCTTGTCTGCCCCAATGTCCGCTATTTTCCCCTCAATTGTGACAATCCTGTATGGTCCCAACATGTCTGGCTCCAGCTTTCCCCCTTTTCGTTGTTCTAAACGTTTGTTCCTTTTTAGAACTAAATCCCCCACTTTAAAATGGTCGACTTGCCCATGGTCGAGTTTCCTTTTGCGGACCTTCTCTTGGCTTTTTTTGATGTTGGTGTCCACCTCTTTGAAAACTGCCTCCTGTCTTTTGAGTCCCTCGAACAGTTCCTCTTTTTCCACCAAGCTACGGACTTTGTCTTCTGTTATCTGCCCCAGAAAACCATTAAAATGTAGAAAAAACATAGATGTTTGAAATAAAAAACATTCTAAAGGATGAGAACATTAGCAGATCTTACTTCGTACTTCTCGGGCACCTCTGACGGGTACCTCGCCTCCCTCCCAAACATGAGATAGTACGGACTGAATTTTGTGGTCAACTGAGGCTTAGTCCTTAGAGCAAACATCGTCCCTTGAAGGAGTTGGTCCCATAGTTTCGGCTGACCTGCCACCAGTTTGTTCAGGGACCTAAATTCAGGTAAAGTACAAACACAAGAAGGTCGAAAAGAAATTGGTTTCTAATATATGATGAAGCTGCTGATTTATTTACTCTTGTTGTTTTAGGTATCAATTCTGATTAGTTAATATAGGAACAGTAATGTTTGTTATTCTATGAACAAATATACCTTTGTATTGTGCCATTTAATTTTTCTACCAGCCCATTGGTTTGTGGGTGGTATGGCGAGCACAGGCTTCTTTTGATGCCAAGCCTCTCACAAAGGTTATAGTTGATCTTGAAGTGAACATTGGGACAAACAGGAAATAAGTTTGTTAGCATAGCACAGTTACATAATGGGGAGTCATAATTCTTCAAAGTAGTACCTTATTACAAAATTCCCCGCCTTGATCTGTTAGCAGTCTTTTAGGTGCACCAAATTTGTAAAAGAAATCAATAATACACTTGGTCACCTCATCTGCTGTTTTATTTTTAAGTGGGTATGCCTCTGCCCATTTGGTGTAATAATCAACCATGACACAAATGTATTGATTGCCACCATCGGTTACTGTGAGTTTACCCACTAGGTCCATCCCGACAAGCTCCAGAGGCTCTGTTACCTGAGATGAAAAAAATACACATGAGCATTGCAGTACATTACTGTTGACATGTTTGAAAGCTGAAACTGTCTTCAAATGTTTCCTTGTACCTCTATAGGAGTGTACTCGACCTTCTCCTTGATAAAGGCCCTCTTTGACTGGCACTGGGGACACTGAAGAACCTGAACCAAAAAACACACTATAAACTTTTCTGTGTTGCACTTTTGTACCATAATGTGTAATTTACCTCATTATTTTGAACTCACCCACTTGCGGATATCCTCCTCCATGCCAGGCCAATAATATCTTTGAATTATAGCCTGATGTGTTTTTTCTCTTCCAAAATGTCCACCAATGTGGCTGTCATGGAATTCCTCAAATACATCATTGGCTTCTTTGGCTGACACCACGACCTTGGCGAGGTGCTCTGCAACATTTTTTTCCTCCTGCATATGTAGTGCAGTTCCCCATCTGGTATTGAAATGTCATAATTATACATGTATTGAGAGTGTTATCATAGCAGATGATGTTCTGAAGACCACATGTCTGACATTGTTACCTATAATCCTGAAGGTCTCTGCTCTTCGCTTGATAATAAACCTCTGTGTTCTATTCAAGCCATCAGGATAACTGTTGTGGATCAAAAAATCCATCAGTTCTTTTACAACTACTGAATCATCCCCTCCTGTTTAGCCCTACAGCTAGCTCTCCCCTCCAATACACACACACACACACACACTCACAAGGACAAACACTCTATCACTACTCACTTACGCACAGCCGATCTTTCTCTATCTATCTCTATTGTATCTCTATCTCTATCTCTATCTCTATCTCTATCTCTATCTCTATCTCTATCTCTATCTGTCTCTGTCTCGCTATCTATCTCTGTCTCGCTATCTATCTATCTCTCTCGCTATCAATCTCTCTCTCGATACTCACAAACCAAGAAAGTTGTGACACTTCCTCCGGTTTATATAGCCTAGACAATCTAGGATAGAAATAAATATATATAGCATGTATATATATAGCATGTATATATATATATATATATATATATGTATATACATATAAAATAACAATTTCATTATATGGATTCAACTTGTGTCCTGCTCGACTTTTCTGTGGTTTACCCGTTACTGTGACATATCAGCCATGGACGATTGTTTGTTTCATTCTAAGCTATCCAGCAAGGTTATTTTCATTTATTTTGTATTTTTTCTGCACAGTGTAGAGTCTTGTTGTTGTGATGAGAGGGATGGAGGTATTTAATAAAACCTTACTCGCTGGAGAATAGCTACAGAAGTCCTGTCACAACTTAATCGGAGAGGATCACAGCTTGCCACGGATCTCGATGCTGCATTCGGGCTGTGAGTAAACAACTTGTGTCTTACTTTTAGGCTGTCTGAAGGTATGGACAGCTATCAAAGCTACTAAACATCACATTAACAACGATGTACAAATGAAAGTCGGAGACAAATATATTTGAAATGATTTATTCACGTTTGCAATGTTTTGAACAGACATCCCCAGTCACCTCATTGTCATTGTGTAGTCCTCGCTGTACGCGTCCGGATATCGGCATCGCAACCACAACCTCACACACTGGTACTGAATGTGCATCAACGTTTTCCTATGGAGCCAAATATACCAAAAGATAAATGTAAACAACAGAAGAAGCGATCGAAATGTGTATTTCCTGGTTATTCGTGGCTCCTCAAAGTACACGCCCCTGACGCGTCTATCGTTTTTCCAACCCAGTTTAGATCCCACTTCCGCATTACGCAAGCATCGACACGGCGTTACGTCACAGCATCAACCTGGCGTCACATCCCTATGGTTACATCACTGCCTCACGCGACACACCCGCGAAATCTGAATCTGACAAGCGAAATACCGTCCTTTTAAACGCCGCATAATATACAATATACAATATAATAGTGCTTCTTTGTCAATATGACTGACGACCACACTTATGCAGTGCTGAGGTAATGTTAATTCATCATTTAATATTAATTCCTGATGGATATAAGAGGGATACATTAGCAAACATCTGTATATATAGCCTATATATATATATAATGTTTCGTTTTTTTGTTTGTCATCTAACATATTAACGTTTTGACCTTCTGTTTAGGATGTAAAGGTATCTATTTAATGTTTTATTTAAAGGTAGACATTTATAATATGTTATAAATGTCTATTTTGTTATATAATACAACATATAACATTTTGCCATGTAAAAATGAAATGTTGGGACATTTATAAAAATGTATTCCTTTACATAAAAGTGCTTTCCAGAGGTGTAAGAAGTGATAAGATCTTGTACTTGAGTAAAAGTACAAGTACCAGAGTGTAGAAATACTCAAGTATAAGTACTAAAGTATTAGCATCAGAATAGTACCTGAATAACTATAAGCTGGTTTTTTTGCTTTCATTTCAGACCTCGTGTTTTAGTGTGCTCTGGAGGCACACAGAACAATATAGAGGAGTACCCGCAGTTGAAGGTAGACCTATCTCTCAATACTATGATGAACATCAAATTACATTGAATGTGTTTGCTCATATCAATGCCTCACCTACACATCATCATCATCATCATCTAAACTATACCACTTAATAACAGACTTATTGTCCAGATAAAAGATAAGGCATTACAAAGAATAACATGCAAACACATGAAGTACATTTAAAGAGAATATAAACATGTTAGCATAACTATACCAATGTTTTAGGATTTTGAGGGTTGGATTTTTATTTTTCAGACTTTTTAAGCCTGCAAGTATAATGTGTATGCTACTCTAGTTCTAAGTAAAGTCAGTACATTTTAAACCTCATGGTCCTCTTTAGTTCTTCAGATCATGGCAAAACTCTTACTGGTATTCTGAGCTGACACAGTATTATGTGTGTGGATTTGAATGAATAGTTGTCTGTTTCCTTGTAGGGTTGGCTACCAGGTGAGTTCAGATACCACGTGTGCCAGTATGAAGAGGTGGTTTCACTGGGGGACCACACTGGTTTTGAGGCCACTTTGAGGCTGGATGTCCACACTGTGGAACAGGTCAAGGAGTGGGTACAAAAGCTGAAGGGGTCATCAGGGGTGACATGGAGGGTGGATGTTACCCGACCCAGGTTGGGGAAGCGGGTGCTTTTCAAAGTAAGTGTTGTCTTGTTGATATTTCTTGAAGTTACCTTTTAATTATCCTTTTTACTTTGACCTGTAATATAATAAATCTGCTTTATTTTGTTCAGGCAAGTTATAAGTGTCAGCATAGGGTGAACCCGAGAGCAGCCAAAAGCAGCAAGAACACCTGCTGTCAAGCAAAAATGCACACGACACTCAAGAGTACTCGTGGGGAAATGAAGTGAGTTTACTGATCCACATACTTATTATTTCACGTTTTGCTTTTTTTACATAATATTGACATATATATTGATTTATGTTATAGGACCGAAGACCCACACATGCCTGACCTACCATTTAAGGTTATTCTAATAAACAGGCACAACCACAATCTTTTTGTTACGGACGCCATCCGCCACCGAGATGTTGGGTTAAAGGCAAACAACATACTCACAGGGCTCTTTGAAATTGGCCACACTCCAACATCTGCACTGGCGGTCCTGAAACACGACCTCCAAATGGAGTATGGGCAGCGTTATGTGTACGTGTCGGCCAACAGGGAGATTTGCCCCGACCTGCCTTATGTACAGAGGTGGGTATCACATCTGGAAACATGGTCAAGATACCTACTACCCACTATATAAATAACGATGCAATAAAAACTATGATGTATTCAGTGAATACAAATACGCTTTTCTACTGCATGTAAGTGACACCCATACCAACTAATTCATTTTCTACCCAGACTGTTCCACAAGGTGTGTAGGGAGGAGTATGGCACGCAAACAGGTCCCACGATGTTGGCAGCGCTCAAGCTTCAAGTGGAGAGTTACAACAATAAGTGTAATGACACCTGTGCTCTCCTGGGAACAACTTCCCAGGGAGCTCCTCTTGTGGTTGTGTGTTCTCCACTCATGAAGAAAGTGCACCAACTGAAGCACAGTGGGAGCTGTGCTTCATAGATTCCTCAGGGAATATGGACAGGGAGAACTGCAGGGTATTCCTCCTCCTGACCCACAGCTGTGCAGGTGGCCTCCCTCTGGGCATTCTCCTCTGCCAGTCTGAGGATGAGCAGACTATTGCTCAAGGGCTGGAACAGCTCAAACAAGTTGTTGGAGAGAAGGGCTTTGCTGGCAGAGGACACGAAGGGCCACAACTGGTCATCACAGATGACTGTAGGGCAGAGAGGGGAGCTCTGGGAAAAGCATTTCCTAAGGCCACACTTCTCCTGTGCTCCTTCCATCTGCTACAAGCAGTTTGGAGGTGGCTGTGGAGCAAGGAGAGTGGGGTCACTCACGGAGACAGACCGGCACTTTTTGCCATTGTAAAAGAGATGCTTTACTGTCAGGAGATAGGCAGTGTGGATAGGCTTTACAGCGAGGCAAGAGGGCATCCAGTTGTAGCCAGGTTAGTGTTTAATGCAGACAAGTTAGTGATGTTTTGTTTAACCATATGAGAGAAATTGACTTATTCTTATCAAATAACATCCAACACCCAATGTAATGAAGTGATTAAGCTTTACTGTTTGGATAATTTTTTCTTTTTTTAACCAATTGCAGGTATGAAAAGTTCCTCCGGTACTTGGACCGACTGTACGCCAGAAGAGAGTGTTGGGCCCTCAGTTATAGAGGCAGTTTCCTCACCAGAGGAAACAATACCAACAATTTTGCAGAAGCGGCAATGCGTGTCCTCAAGGACAAAATACTGCAGAGGACAAAGGCCTTCAACCTTCCTCAGCTGTTTGATCTGCTGACCTCGAGGCTGGAGACCTATTATGAGGCACGCATTGTTGATGTTGCCCTTGGACGCTGGGAATCATTCCAGCGAGCAAAATTCCTCCCCCAAGATGGCAACATTGCAGCATTGCATATTCAGCAGGTAATGGATATAACAGCTGAAAAAACATAATATGCTATAGGTTTATCACTACAGAATCAATACGCACATATGTCACTTGTGTAACAAATACATTTATCCTTGTTTGACTTGTGATTTTGCAGATTGAGGACAAGAAGTTTGTGGTACACAAACTTATGATGTAGACATGGATTTGGAGCTGTGTTCTTGCCCTGCAGGACAAACAGGAGCGCCTTGCAAACACCAGGCAGCAGTGATGAAACATTACAGCTGTTTGTCACACTCCTTTCTACCAATAAATCCAGAGATGAGAGCAGAGCTGATGAAACTGACATCGGCAGGTAAAGTCAATATTTTAACAATAACTGGTGTAATGAGACTGCCAACATTTCATGTTTTGATTACAAGATAAAGGATATACACTGTTTAGTTTTTAATTAATGTTGATCCCTTAATGTTTTATAGAAACCATCTCTTTGGATTTCCTCCAACCCCTCAGACTTGAAAGGCAATCATGTCAGTCGTTTAGAAGTAAGTAATACACAAAACTTACATTAATAATGGTGTAATTATATAAAATAATTGAAACTTTAAATCAAAATAACAAAGTAGTTCTATATTATCCATGTCCATCACTAATACCATGTGGGACACACATAATTGATGTATCTCTTGATATCTGTAGGCGCTCATGAACCAAGCACTACGCATCAGGAGCAACAAGATGAAGGTTTGTTATGAACATTTCAACTGAACAACACAAGCACACACACACACACACACACACACACACACACACACACACACACACACACACACACACACACACACACACACACACACACACACACACACACACACACACACACACACACACACACACACACACATATATATATATATATTTACCTAGACTTTTCTTTCCCCTTGGACCATAACATCAGAAAAGAGGCACTGCAATAGTTAATACAAAATTAACTGAATACTATCGTATGCTACTCTTCACAGGTGTATTGACAGCACAAGTCCAGCCCTCCAGAAGTGTCACTGGTGATAGGCCACAAGAAGGTGAGTTGTGAGTGTGCAGGTTTATGTTCACACATCATTTTGGTGCTTAATAGATTGATGAATTAATAAATTGTTACTATATGTATAATATCAACTTAAAAAATAAACCTTTAATTTAAATATTTTTCCCTCTTAGATATCGCATCAGATGACGTCTCTCTTGTGGATAACATGATGGAGGAAATGAAAAGTCGTTGCCAGGATCCACATTTCACTGCTGGGCTACTGGCAATGGCTAAGCAGTACAATGTCCTGAGAAGCAACCCCTCCAAACTGCTGTCAGCCTTCCATTCCTTTGGGAAATCTGGCAGCCTGACCAGCAAAAGGGCCGCCATTTTAAGGTGGGCTTCCAGACGTCAAGGCCCGATGATTGGCTGCCAGCCTACAGCTGTTGCACGCAGGAAGTCAGGCGCTGGCTCAAGACGGCGTTTATTTTCTGGGCGCCCTGTGAAACAGCACAATTTAAGTTTGGCAGTGGTGTTGAACACCAGCCATTCAAAAAAACATTAATGTATTTATTGTATCCCTCTGTTTAGAGGCAGGACACTTCAGTGCCCCTCTACACCCTCTGACTCCTCGTCACCCCCATCCCTCTGTTTAGAGGCAGGACACTATTTGGTGCCCCTCTACACCCTCTGACTCCTCGTCACCCCCCCCCTCTGTTTAGAGGCAGGACACTTCAGTGCCCCTCTGCACCCTCTGACTCCTCGTCACCCCCCCATCCCTCTGTTTAGAGGCAGGACACTAGTCAGTGCCCCTCTACACCCTTTATGTATCTGTTTGTATATGTGTATGCCTTTCTTTCTCATTTGTTTTTCACCTTATGTCTTTGTCATGTCTTATCCCATTTATGGCCTGTACCTTGTCGTGGTAAGTGGGCTTTTTACCAAATCAGGCCTCAAGGTGTATCTCAAATGCTGAAATATAACCTCCCTGTTAATACAAATCCATTACCCTACATCACAGTATGAAATGACTAAAGGTCCACTGCCCTCTGCAGTCATGAAATCTTTCCAGAGGCTGGTGTTGATCCAACCTAAAGGACATCACATGACCCCTGCTTGACCTCCTGCAGTTGATGCAAACAGGTAAGTGGATCATGCAGTCAACTTGGGATTGTATCCTGGGACTTCAGCTCAGCATTCAGCAGTCCCCTGCTTCTACCTCACCCCTCCCACTGTCCCAGCCTTCACCTGGTGAGACATATACACCAATTAAAAGGCATGATTATTACAGTCAACCCTTATTCAGAGTGCCTAAATGTATATATTTTTTTACAGTGCAGATTTTGGCTTTTTTGGGACCATCGCACATGTGTGTAAGTAACAAGTAATGCTGTATAATCTGCAACAACTGTCAGGTGGTGTTATTGATAATCTTTGCAAAAGAGCCCCCACCAATATTGATTTTGACAAATATCTTTTAATTGAAATATGGGAGCAAAAACAAAAGGGTAGAATTGATCATATCATATTATGTTATTATTATTGCAACTGTTTTTATTATATTGTGTTGTTTTGTTTATATATATATATATATTTATGTGTGTGTGTGTACAAATGATTATTGCAACTGTGTTTATTATATTGTGTTGTTTTGTTTGTGTGTGTTTATTTATACATACATATATATATATGTGTGTATATATATATATATAATATATATTATATATATATATGTATATTGTGTGTATAAATGAATAAATACACGTGTGAGTACATATAAGTGTGTGTTTATATATATATGTTTCAGCTGATAAGATCTTTAAAACGTCTTTTGTTTCCTGAAAACGAAATTTGAGGATACACACAGGCTATTTATAGATGATAAAACACCAGTAATACAATCTCAGGACTCTTAGATATGGCTTTGATTATAGGATCGTTTACTTTCAGTCAAACCAACTATTCAATATTCTGCTTTACCGCGACAGCTATAACTGCCGAAGATGAAGTCTATGTAGTCTATGACGCTATCACGTAGAGCTACGTCAATGCTTGCGTAATGCGGAAGTGGGCGTGGTTAAATCTAAACTGGGTTGGATAAACCATAGATATATATAAACAATATTTATATATATATATAAATATTTATATATATATAAATATATATATTTATATTATAAACACTGTTTATATATATCTATGGGAAAAACGATAGACGCGCGCGCCCCTGACACATTCCTACCGTTATGGAACGTCACGAGTTCCCCCGCGTTACCACTTAAACGGTAACAGAAACACGTTAGCAACAGTAGTCAGATTGAGAGTTTGATGGAGAGAGAAACGGTGTGTTTAACGCAGTGGCGTAGCCAGGAATTATTGTGAGGGTGGGCCTGGAGAAATGTAGGTGGGCCAGGGGGAGACTTATGCCGCGTTTCCACTACACAGCCTCGCTCGGCCCCGCTCGGCCTCCTTTGGCCGCGCCCGGCCTCGTTAGGACCAGCTCACTTTGTGGCGCGTTTCCATTACAGTTTAGGAACCGGGTCAGTATCTATAGTAACACAGTGTAGGCGGAGCGACGCTGCTTAAAACTGCCGTGACGTCATCTTCAATGCGACACAACAATGGAGATGTGAAAGCGATCGTTTGCTTGTTTTTGCTGTGTGGTTTATTATCACAAGAAATAGACAAGAGTTGTTTCGAAAGAGGCGACGTATAGCAAGACGAGGTATAGAAGAAGCTGACGCGAGAGTTCGGGCAGTCCTCCTACGCCGCAGAGACTACAGGACGACTCGAATCACTACTAACTACAATGCTACTTGGTAAGCTAACGTTCGCTAACTAGCAATGTGTTTAGGCTCACGCTCCCTATACGACCAAAGTATTTCAAGTATTTAATTAATTGTAGCTACCACTTTTACGTATTAAAATATGTATGCTTTTGTTTGTGTATTTCAGAAGTTACCGACCGAGCTACCGAGTGGTGGAATGTGATTGTTCCATCTTTCACACACTCAGTGGGTGGAGAACTTCAGGATGCCTGAGGAAAACCTACGTGTAATACCTAAATATTCATTGTATTGTATTGAACATAAATACATCTTTTCTTTTTCACATACATGTGTTTGTCAAATTATTTAAACCAAAAAAATGTTATCAGAATTGACTATTTAGTAAATATTTGAATTTCAAGCACCAGTACTGCCCCCATAATAATAATCTAATAAATTAAGCAAATATCAAAGCAAACTATAAACATAAATACAAAAGTGTAAAACACAACAGAACTATATTCATAAATGCAAGTGTAAAAAATTGTTAACATGGATGGAGGCTAAAGTATCCACAGCATAAAATAATATGATTATGATGGTTTGTCTGAAAGACACAGCCTCAAGGTTCAAGGTTTTTTATTTTGTCATACGAACATAGCTAGTGTAGTTATGACAATGAACATCTTAGGTCACAGGCTCCTCCAACAGTGCAACACAATAACCCAGATCAACAGAAATATAGTGCAAGTAAATATTAAGCGCTGTGCACCGCTCTCTTTGTATAGGTGTTTTCTTTTGTTCTCTTCTCTTTGAAATATATAAGCAATGTGTTTGAGTCTAGCACAACGAGGGTATTACAATTGAGTAATTGTTCTACATGTATTTATCATGTATTCTTAATACCATTACAAAATATGTAATGTTATGTTTTAGAGGAGGACCTCAAGCTAGCAAACTCAATTTCAAACAGTATGCAGAGTTGTCCTGCTAAAGAGTTAAAATGTATTATTTAACCAAGTATTATTCTCTTATTTGCTTTAATTGCAACAGATGATAAAGGTTTCACTGTGATAAGTATTCTCTTAAATCCATAAACCCCTGTACAGTGCTTTGTGGACGATGGTGTTTATGATATTTCTGACTGCAGAGGGACGCCTAGATGATGCCATCTTTCTGTGCGATCGCTGGTGGGTGCAATTATTTATCAACAAGCAATAAGACATGGCATTGATTCTGCTGGGCCAGTTGCCGTTCCTGCAGGGCCAGATCCTCTCCTCCTCGGTTTGTGCTGTTGATGCAGAGGACGTTGTTCGGAACTGTTCCTCCTCGCTAGTCCCAATGTAATCATCTAGAACAGAAACATGACTTGTAAATTCCACAAACTACTGCAGCACAATACTATAAATAGCAACAACAACTATAGAAAAGACAAACTGAACGTAAACAATGGCACATATGGTGTTAGCAAACAATAGCTCTCGCTAATGCTATCTGCCTAGCTAGCCTTCGGGGCTCCATCGGGGTTGTCGAACATAAATGTAAGGATAAAATAGACTTATTTGTTAGAAGTGAGCTTTAAAACAGATAGGGACACAAAGCAGGGACACAAAGCTTTCAAGCAAATAACAGCGTTAGCAAAAACGTACCATGCAGACTCCAGTAACGCCGTTGGAGAGTCCAGTGTCTGTGTAGAGACCTCCTGAAAGACTTTGATATTGCGAGTTGTCCCGTCGAGCACCCGCTGGACCTTATCATCTGCAATATAATGGACGTCGTCACTTCCTCGACCGACCATGGTGTGCTTTTCTTTGCCATTGTTGTAGCTCCTCTGTTAACAAAAATGCTGTTTGTAAAAATGGATTATCTCGCGCGCAGATTGTGACGATTCTCTCCGACCAATCAGCAGCCGAGAGCGTTGACGTCACAAACACAGCCCGGTTGTCTCTGGCCCTGGCCCCACGATTTTATGAGGCCAGAAAAACTGAGAATTAGGACCAGCCGGCCGGTACTAGGCCAAGTGGAAACGCAACCACAAACGGGCCGCTGACGTCACAGCCCTCTTAAACCGGGCTGCGCGCTGTAGTGGAAACGCGCCATTATTAAGCGTGGGGTCTGAGCTGAAACTTCATTAATGATTTTAATGATTTTTTAATGCACTAATTGAACATAAGCATAAACTAGCAGTGAAAACAAAATAGGCACGGCGGCCTCAGAATGTGTGTACAACTGACATCCACATGACTAGGGATGGGTATCGTTAAGGTTTTAACGGTAGGCCTACTACTACTTTTATCGATACCGCTTATTGATCCGGTGCTTTAACGGTACTTTTTTTGAGAAAAAAATAAGGTAAACTAACTAACACAAATTGTGAACAAAACTATCATTGCTTTTTTTTAATTAAATACATTTTCACATCAAAAGAAACAACAATGTTTTAACAAATCGTATTAAATAATCTGATGACAGAACTGTAAACAGAATAGCTGAAACTTTAACAAAATAAATAACTCTAAATTACCTCTAATCATTAGCCCATGTTTGTATAATTGAGTTAACTCTGTGTGTTGCTGCTAGCATACATAACACCTGACGTGGAAAAGTTACTCGTGGATGGGGCTACAGAGCTACTAGAAAGACAGTCGAACCCGGTGCATTTCTCCGTTTGAATGTGGTGCACTTTTACAAGATGTTTAGACAAATTGCTCGTGTTACCGCCCTTACATGCTAAACTCTTATTGCACTTTTGGTAACGAGCATTGTCCACATCGAACAGGTAAAGTTTAACCACACCTCGGAGCGCGTTCTCTCCGCCATCTCCTCCGCGTGTGTGTGTTGCTGCATGTACAGTAGCAGCTGCGTGTGTGTAAACTGCCCCGCCCCCTCGCACACAGACGGGGGAGGAGATCTCTCGTCTGGATTGGAAAGATCGAAAATACTAAAAATAATCATAGACGCATTTTGCTGTCTTTTTGCATATTAGAAACAGAGTTGGCGACACTAAAACTGCAATATAATTTTGTGTAGCAATAATACATATTAGATATATTTTTTACATGTCTCAAGTACCGACCGATAACGTCGGAGCTTAAAGCATTACTTAAATGCCAAATATCAAATTAACTGAAACAGTCAAATCTAATTTAAAATAAATAAACTTAAATACGTGTGTAATATTCCTTTTTCTTTAGACAACAATACCACTGACAATAACTGAATCATCTGTATATTCTGCATATCTACCTTACATGTTACACATACTCTGAATGTGGTATTCACATGTTAATGACAAACTCATTCCTTATACAACTACACAGAATAACAAGACACAATAACTCTTCCTCATAACTTATAAACATTTACAATTAGCCTTAGCAAGGTGCTTAGTTAACCACGATAACATGCTACATGAATACACACACTATTAGCATAGCTAGGCCACTTGTGTAATGAATTAATGTGGTAATGACCTCCCCATTAACATTGAATAAACTATACTCTTCTGTAAACCTTTCTCTGAAGCACACCCATTAAAGTAGAACAACATGTATTATATCATTGCATCACAAGAGTGTATTGCTAACCAGCTACAATAGGAAAGAATACCGAGCTAACGGCTAAGTCGCGCTAGCATCGTGAGCTAGGCTACATGTTAGCATGCTAAACCGAGTTGGTCATTCTTACAAATAACACATCTCCTTGGGTTTAATTGCTCATCAAAACGAGTCTAGTTTCCCCACACGTCTCTGAAATGGTCCCTGTACATGTTATAAGTGTATCTGATTATTTATGCTTTTTTATACAGTGTACCCACCCCCTGAGAACAACGACAAGAAGTCACACACGTTAGCCATTGAATGCTCTGGCATCCCCGGCCTTGACTTCTTCTTCACTCTGAACCCTAACCAGAATGTCAGACCTCAAGCCAATGTTGGTGTAGAGCACCATCTACAGGTTAAACTGTATATTAGCACATCAATTAAATATCAATATTTGAAATAAAAATTGTTTTGTAAATAAAAAAAATATATAGGTAAAAATACACAATGATAAATGGGTCGCCGCGTAGCTCACCTGTTAGCGCGGCAGCCTAAGTATAGGCCACTCTATAGGCGACGTGCGGAAGACCCGGGTTCGAGTCCGGTCGGCACTGTCAAGAAATAAGAAAAAGAATAGAAGTAGACTGAGTTTGACTGTACTTGTACCTCCTTTCAGGGTGAGCTATACGGAGGTTGTTGTTTTATTGTTAATCATAATAGCATGCCATTCAGCGTGACTTATAGGCCTACAACTAAACAACACCAGGCTTGTTTTGGCATCGAGCGAGCTAGCTACCGAAATGAGGACTAAAGACAACTGGACTCCACTGTCCCCTGGATGGACGTCGTAACACGAGCAGACCCAGCCGAGAGCTTCTACTTTTGAAGCTTCGACGGAGGCGTCAGCCAATCAAATCCCGCGTATGCAAATCTGCCAGTACAAGCGCTAGCCAATCAAACCGCGTGTATGTTGGGAGAGCCATACCGCAGTTCATTTCCCATATGTCAAAAATGGAGAAGAAAATAATCGTGGCGGTAGGGAATCACCCGGTGCTATACGACCAGTCCCTCTTTACCTACCGGGATATAAACCGGAGGAGCCAGGCATGGAGGGAGGTGGCAGAGACAGTGGGTGAAACTGGTAGGTTTATATCCAGTGTACTTTGTTTGAATGGACAGCTAGCAAGCATAGACAGTATATTTAGCCAGCATAGAATGTTGCATAAAATAGCACCATAGACATTAATGTCATAAATGTTCATCATATAAAGTGTGACATGTAAAACCTTTTATGCAATTGAGTGATAAAGGGATTTGGTTTTCATTAATGGAGGAACAATTTAGTAAATTCTTCAAGTAATTCAAGAAATTAACTATATTATTTCATTTCATTTCATTAGAGGAATTATGCAGGACAAAATGGAAGTCACTGAGGGACAGGTTCCGCAAGGAGAAAACCAGGGAGAAAGAGGCAAAGAGCGGGGCAGGGTCTTCCGGGGGATATAAGCCCTGGCGTTTCACGGCAGTGATGGGGTTTTTAACCCCATTTATCATTGACCGTGAGACGTCCAGCAATGTCCCCCGGCAAACCCTGCCTCCATCCAACCTGATGCCAGAGGCAGAGAGCCAGCTAGAAAGCCAGCCAACAGTCAGCCAGCCAGTCGACAGTCAGCTAGCCCAAGCAGGGGACAGGACAGGAGGAGGTGGCGATTGTTGAGGACCGGGACCGGGGAAAAGGAGAAGGGGAAGGAGATGTCCTCCTTTGAAAAAGGCTTGATGTCAGCCATCAGTCCTCTGCTCATGCCACCACCTCA